>NC_071262.1:22610301-22875301 GCF_023375685.1 Ictalurus furcatus
TTGAGTATTTTGAGGGGACAGCAAATTTACACTGTTACACAAGCTGTACACTCACTATTTTACATTGTAGCAAAGTGTCATTTCCTCAGAGTTGTCACATGAAAAGATATAATCAAATATTTACAAAAATGTGAGGGGTGTACTCACTTTTGTGAGATACTGTGTGTATATATATATTCCTATTCTTTTTACAGAACATGATGAATAATAATTTTGCTCATAGGAATGTGTGTATTGAGGAAAATGCTGGACATATTGAGCAAGTTCTGTAAATACTATCCTTTTTTTTGGGTCATTGTGCTGTACATAATCGTACATAAATGTCTTGAGCTATTCTAACAGAGAAATGTTCAGGGAAAGATCATCATCTTGTACGACGAGGACGAGAGGATGGCGAGCCAGGCGGCCACCACCATGTGCGAGAGAGGCTTCGAGAATCTCTTCATGCTCTCTGGAGGCGAGTCCTCATGTCCTCGTGTCCACACGTGTGTGACCGTCCGCACAAATCTAAAGCGTCAATCAAAATATTTTATTTCCTCCTCGTTTTGAAGGTTTGAAGGTGATAGCACAGAAGTTTCCGGAAGGAATGACCACCGGCTCTTTTCCCGTCACCTGTCTTCCATCTCCGAAGGGACCCTTGGGTCGGAAACAGGCCACGCTCCGCCAGACACCGTGGCCAGCCCAAAACAAATGGCGTTTCACCTCTGAAGACCTCCACAACATCCAGAACTATCTGGACGAGGTGCTGATACCCAGTGAGACCAGCAGTGAGTGATCCAGTTCACTTGACTTTTAAATGAGTTAAAGAAAAAAAATCCAGAACCACTTGCATATTTATATTTATATTAAACATGAAATCAACAGTCTCCAGATTTATTCTGTGTGTGTGTGTGTGTGTGTGTGTGTGTGTGTGTGTGTGTGTGTGTGTGTCCTGTCTCATTTCAGGTCGTCTGAGCAGCAGGATGTCCATCAGCAGTGCTAACTCTAATGTATCCAGTGCACGGAGCAGTCGACTCGGCTCGGGGAGTGCCAGGTCACAGAGCAGTCGGCCCTGGAAATAACCTCTCATCATCACCATCATCATCACATTATAACAGGATACCTATCCAGTGATGGGCTCCTGATGTCCCTAATTTCTCCATCTGGGGATTAATAAAGTATTATCTTACACTTCTACACACTGCTGGCCTTAATGTAGTCTGGCTGTAGTCGTGTGTGACGGATTACCACAGGCAAAACCACCTGGTGTGATGTTTTTGTATTTTTAATGTTGAATAAAGAAATATTTTGTACAGAAAATTAATTTTTATTAGGTGTGTGCAGACAGAATTTACAGCCTCCTCTGAAAGTATTGGAACAGCAAGGCCAATTCTGTTGTTTTCGCTATACGTTGAAGGCATTTGGGTTTGAGATCAAAAGATGAATATGAGGCGACAGATCAGAATTTCATCTTTGGTTTCCAAGTTTAACAACTTGGCACCTTTTGGTTGAACCCACACTTTTTTTTTTTTTTAAGTGATCACAAATATTGGAACATGTGATTGATAGTTGTTTCTTGCTGCCCAGGTGTGGTCTGTTCAACATTGTTGATTGTTTACAGAATTATAACTCTGGATGTCTACTTATGGTTTTAGCCCTAGGTTTCACCTGTGAAGATTGCCTTTGTTGTTAAAGAGGATAAACCATCATGAAGATCAGAGAGCTGTCTATGGGAGAAAAGCAAGCCATTTTGAAGCTGAGAAAAGAGGGAAAATCAATCAGAGCCAAATAACAGCAGTTGATGACAGAAACATAGTGAGAGTTGTGAAGAAAAACACATTTAGATGTAAATATGACGAATTGAAAGCTGAAGTTCTGATCCAAATGTATTCAGTGTATAGCAAAAATAAAGAATTGGCCTTGCTGTTCCAATACTTTTGGAGGGGACTATTTTTTATCCTCTATTAATGTTGAAAACCTTTAGATAATACGGATTGTTCCTTCAGGGGATGACAGACTGTCTCTTGGGATCTTATTCACGAGTGTGACTTTGATAAACGGATCGGGTCATCGGTGTTATAGTCGCTGTACCGATATGTGGTGATGAAGCAGGAGCTTCTTTTTGTTTTTTGAGGTTTATTTCCTGCTAGAGATGTATCAAATACGGGGACCCAGGACCTGCTGGAGAGATTATATCTCCCAGTTGACGTGGGAACATCTGGAGATCCACCAGGAAGAGATGGAAACTGGTGGGGATTAGAGACCATAGAGTTAACCGATAGAGAATGCACACTGCTTACGTTCTTTCGTGGAGAGCCTGCACCATTTCCATGACGGGAATTGTCTGCACTTGCTCAGGATCACAAAGACTGACACAAGTCTCGTTATAACCATTAATAAGAGCTCTTCACTAGCTTGTAATCAACATCAGTCTCTGTGACTCTGCAATCTACAGTATGCTGCCTGATAAACAGAATTTTGGCATTTTAGCCACTTTGGAGCTCTATTTTCAGCTAAAATGACACCTCAAGCATTGCCTCTAAGCTCATTATGTTTCAATCGATCATTTTCAAAGTCCACAGGTCATACACTTGATTTATTCAATCTATCAATTTTTTTTTTGGAACCTCAGTGCATTCTCCTGGGCTTGCTCTCTCACTTCGCCATTGGTGTAAACGAGTGCTTGTGGACCAGTACTCGTAGTAGCTACCACTTCTAGTGTTAATTTGAAGATGTTGTAATATACAAGTATACAATTTTTATGTAGTGTGTACACTGCCAGCTGTCTGCTCTACGCATACTGGTATACAGTAGGTTACTGTTTTCCATTTTGAACCCCTATAATGATAACACCATGACAGAACGTACTGTATAATAGACAACTGCAGGATTGCGTTCTCACTATATTTCAACTCATAACAAACCCCACCAGGAAAAGCATAAGGAGGATATAAAAATGAATGAATGTTAAGTTTGTGATGTATTGGATGCTCTGTGGATGTAATGGTTTCTTTCATGACATGATCTCATATTTCATTAATTCAGTGGTTCTTCTGATCTAGCCTAATTTGGCTATTTAAGTGAAGCATTAGAATCGAACCCTAGTTATACCAGAGCGCTGCTGGATTCTCAATTCTGATTGGTCAGAAAGTATTGGTTAATTTTCTATAATTAAAGTACTTTTATTGTAGATTATTATGTTTGCTTTCCAATGTGTACATGTTGGTGAAAATCAAAGAAGTCACACATTACACCCTGTATTAAAGACAATCACTATTATTCTTTTTTTATTGTATCCAATTTGTAAGAAATTTGAAAGAACTCCTCGTTTTCTCTTCGACTGATGCCTCAGGAGTTGAGCTGAGCTGCTGGTTTAGTATGGGTTGTCCTTGGAATGCTTCATGATGGCCATGAGGGCCAACCAGGTCTCCTGAGCAGTCGGGATGATCTGATTGGCTGGCAGGATGAATCCGTATCGTCCGGTGTCTCTCAGCTCAAAGGTGTAGGAGTACTTGATGCCTTGGTTGTAGGTCCAGTCAATGGTGCCACCGCTTGCTTGGTCTGAGAGGAATAATTAGATTGACGTTCAAATTTCACTCTAAAAGTAGCTGAGTTAAACATAAACCAAACGACTAACTCAGCACTGGGTCCGATATGGAGAAACCCAGCATGGACTGGTTTAATTCAGTGAGGTTGGGGTTAGGATGGCGATTATTTTAACCCAGCATATGGGTTATAAGAATAGACATTGCTGTGTTGTAGACACCAGTGCTAGATGATAATCTGAGACACACAGAAAACTAGCTAAAAGTAATAATAATAATGTAGCAGTGCAAAACATAGCAATTTAGGTTCATGGATTTAATCTAATCTTTAACATTTTTCTTACAAAAAACATGAACTTGTCTTATATACTACAAACAGCCATATTTTCCCCTCAAATAACCCAACTTCCTGACCCAATACACTAAACCCAGGAAGTCAATTTGAATAAATATCCCCAAAAAGATGGAAAAGACAATTTCATTAACAACCTAACCAAAGTTTTAGTTTATCCTGAGTACTACTCGGATGTACTGCAATACTGGAGTGAAATCATCTCGATTATGGTGTAGTTGCGTTGTACGTACAGATGGTGTTGATGATGCTGCCAAATCTGTATTGAGTGTTATACAGGCTGCTCAGGGCAGTGATAGCCTTTCTTGCAAGCTCATGCTGTGAGAAGATAATTGGAAACGTTATCACATTAGACAAAGCACTATTTATGTATATACAAGAGGTGGCATGGAGGTTTGGAGGTCTCACCAGCTCAGCCTGGTCCTTGCAGGGAGTTTGGGTGTAGCCGTACGGGTAGAGGAGCATCTGAGAGTAGCTGTGGATGGACACGAAGGCTTTAATCTTCCCGTGAGACTTGACAAAGTCTACAATGGCCTTGACCTCAGGCTCTGAGTTAGCGCTCGGTCCACGATACGTCTCTGAGCAAGGGCTACTACTAGCTCCAGCGCCTGTGGATAGATAATGAATATCAAAAAACCTCTTTGCTGGAGTCTTCACTCAGCCATATCGCATGTATATATATATATATATATATATATATATATATATATATATATATATATATATATATAGATATATATATATTCTCTTTAGTACCTCCAAACCCAGCATCCCAGTTCCTGTTGGGGTCGACTCCAATGCAGCTAGATCCAGAATTGGGCTTCCTCGTCTTGCGCCACATGCGGTTCTGAACAAATGATCATAATGAATCATATATTAGATTACATAGATTCATTTTTATTGCTAGAAGCCGTGATCTGTTGTAAGTATGCCATGCAACATGAACTGAACCACAAGGTATGTCAGTGGCTCAAACCAAGCACTGGATAATAATGTAGCAGAACTGATATATTTATAAATAAATGAATATACAAAAAGCCGTAAATTAACGACTCATCGCAGCTTCAGTAGCAGATCCTGTGTTGCAGCTAATCACATGCTTTTATGTAAATTAATTCATTTACCTGAAGGCAACTTATTGAAATAGGAAATCATTTTTTATATTTTATTTTCCCTATGTGGTCTGATTAGCATGGTAGGTAATTGTGGCTTTATTTCTTGCAATTTTGAGGTTACATCTCACAATTCTGACTTTTTACCCGCAATTTAGATATCCACTTAACATTTAATTAGTTACAAAGAATGCAGCGATAAAGCATCGATCATTATAAATAGGCTACAGTATATACAGTAAGATTATCAGCTAGTCAAGACCAGAAAAACCAGACACTAGTGTGCGGCCGTTACCTGAAGTTAGTCACATTTCAGGTACTGCTTCAAGTGGATGTCTAAACTGTGAGGGGAAAAAAGTCTTTTGAGATATAACACAATTTTCTAAATTGTGAGATGTAAACTTGTAATTGCAAGAAAAAACTCATAATTGTGAGATGTTAACTTAAAATTGCGAAAAAAAAGTCAGAATTGTGCGATATGAACTCGTAATTACGAGAAAAAAGGCAGAATTGTGCGATATGAACTCGTAATTTCGAGAAAAAAGGCAGAATTGTGCGATATTAACTCGTAATTTTGAGTAAAAAAGGCAGAATTGTGCGATATGAACTCGTAATTTCGAGAAAAAAGGCAGAATTGTGCGATATGGACTCGTAATTTTGAGTAAAAAAGGCAGAATTGTGCGATATGAACTCGTAATTTTGAGGAAAAAAAGGCAGAATTGTGTGATATGGACTTGTAATTTCGAGAAAAAAGGCAGAATTGTGCGATATGAACTCTTAATTGCAAGAAAAAAGGCAGAATTGTGCGATATGAATTCGTAATTGCGAGAAAAAAGAATTGGGTGATATGAACTCGTAATTGCGAGAAAAAAGTCAGAATTGTGAGGTGTAAACTTGTAATTGAGAGACAAAAGAAGTAAAAAAATGTGTGATATAAACTTACATTTGCAAGAAAAAAAGTCAGAATTGTTAGATTTAAACTCGCAATTGTCGGAAATAAAGTCGCAATTATTTCTCCGTGATGAAAACAGCCTTCCATAGATTAGTAACAGCATTTTTTTAAATAAAAACTGTATGTTTAGCATAAAAATGCTAAATGTCTGGATGGTGCATTGCTACTCTCCAGATGGAATTTTGACCCGTCCAGTGTCCATCTTGAAAATTCACCCACAAATAAATACAAATGCAAAATGTCAGTTGGAGTGCTTGAGAGTAAAAAACAAAAACAAACCAAAACAAAACCCTTTTCACTGCTAAACTATTAACAATCCCCCCTTTAATATGTACAGTATGTTTCATCTGAAAATAGGGAAATAGGGCACAGAATAGTGTACCCTTAAAAAGTTTTAAGATACACCACTGGACTGTAATTGCTTTAATGGTACATCAAATGCACCATTCTACAGAACGGTACCGTTTAGTACTCTTTTTTGTTGTTGTTGTTTTTTTTTTTTGAGAGTGTGGTAACGTAAAGTGCCAGTGCAAAACATAATACTATCATGACATATTTCCATTTGCTTAGCCAGATCTTTATAAGCAAAGAGTGTGTGTGTGTCTGTGTGTGTGTGTCTGTCTGTGTGTGTGTGTGTGTGTGTGTGTGTGTGTGTGTGTGTGTGTGTGTGTGTGTATGCACATGGCGTCTTGTGCTTCTACAGTTTTAACACTCACACTGGTGTGGGTGAACTGGAATCCATCAGGATTGGTGACAATCTCCAGGAAAATGTCATACTTTTTGAGGATGTCAGTTAGCTCTGCGTCACGTCCGTAATCAGTCACGATCTGCACAAGGAATGCAACGTTAAATCTAAATGCTATCCACACGTGCTTTCAAATGCTGCCAGCTACTTAAGACTGATGAATGCGTGTTCGACGAAGCAGGAAATGGTGACAGCGAGCCAACCTTTTTGGCGAACCAGGTTCCACTAGCTTGGGTCACCCATTCTCTGGAGTGAATACCGGTGTCAATCCAGAGACCAGGCCGGTTAGCACCAGTGCTAAACTATATAAAATAGCCAAAAATAAATAAATTAAATTAAATAAGATACAAGAAGCTAAAAGATGGTAATTAGGTGCACTTCAACAACAAACCATACACTAAACAATATGTAAACAAAGTGAGATGTGCATTTAATGCAATGAGTCTGTGCAAATAAATAAGGATTATTTGACATGTTTAATTCCACGTGTTAATATTTTTACATGACTCACTTTCAGGACGTTTAGTGGACGCTTCTCGTAACTCTGTCCGATCACGATCTTACTAACAAAACCAGGGTTCTCCTGCACCAACATGTCAATGAAGCTGTTGATCTGGAAATCGAGTGAAGAGTAAAAGACTATGATCACTGCAATCATTAAATAACACAGCACATGGTTTTAAACACTGTATGTAAGGAATAAAACACTTGGGGGGTATGCTGTCATAGGAAAATAAACAATGATGTTGAAGTTACCATTCCGATGTTGATTAATTTCCAATAACAGCACTGGCCAAAGTGTTTTATTCCTTTTTTTTTTTTTTTACAACGCAGCAATTTGCCAACAATTTACAATTATTACACAATGATACTTTTTTTTATATCTGTTTATAATTATATAGTATTTAATGTTATAGCTATAAACAGTCGTTCCCTTGCCAGCCTGTCTTCTCTTTGATGTAATAAAACAAACAAACAAACAAAAAAAAAACAGCTTGTCATGTTACCAATAAACCGAAATGTTAACGAGGACTTTTCCATGTCGGTAACAACTTTACATCTAACTGACACTGGAGACTCCTTCCATAAATCTTAAATAAACATCTCCTCACAGAAATCTTTGCATTAATAAACAGTAAACTTGTGATTTGTAGCTGCGCTACTGTCAGAGCAAATCAGGTTTGAGCAAAGGCTTTAAAATACTGTAGTACTGACCTCGTTTAGCGTGTGGTAGTTGGCATAGTTGTAATCTTCAGTGCTTCTCGGCTGGAGAGCCATCGATCTCAAAATCTCACGCTGCTCCTCGTTGAGAAGATCCTGGAGGCGCGAGAATGGTTTACAATCGTTCATATAGCACAAAGTAGTGGCAAAAATGAAACTGCAACCCTACCTGAAGATCCTGGATCATGATCTCATAGTGGATCTCATGGTACCCCAGGAATGCCCTGACGTCCTGCAGGCTGTAGAAGGGAACACGGACATCGACAGGCAGCGACACGTCAACAGGATCCATCCAGAAATCCAGCTATACCCAAACACACACACACACATATATGAGAATAAATTCATATAGGATGCTTTGAGATTTGTTATCTTTGATACTAAAATATTGCTTAATATTGCTAAGAAGTTCTAGTATTTCTGAGTCTTCAGATTGTACAATTAGCATAAAAAGCTATCAGAAATTTATGGAATTCTGAAAATTCATTAGGAATTTTACCCCAAGGTGCTCAATCTCCGAGAGTTCCTTCAGGAGATTGATCTGAGCCTCATTTACGGCAGTGATCCGAAGGACCTGGTGTCTATCAGATCATAAGTCATACAGGTCAAACCAGTATATATATATATATATATATATATATATATATATATATATATATATATATATATATATATATACACACACACACACACTATGTGTGTGAAAAAAATAGACTGTCGAATGTATTTTCCAACAGTCTATAAACACTATATGAAAAAAAATATATTATTAGAGTAAGTTAACATCCTTAAAATTCAATCTGTGACCATCATGAAAATTACCCCTCGAAGGTCTCCTTGCCGAAAACGGCCACAAACAGAGCCAGCAAAACCCAAAGTCCTCTCATTTTTCTTCCCAAAAATGTACTCTCCAAGCTGTCCTTTTATATTCGAGCACAAGGACCTTGAGCCTCGGACGCCACATTGGAAATGCTGCTCTGTTTCCCACAGCTTGAGCCAAAATGTGACTCTGTATCTCAGAGGAAAACTACTGATTTAGGATCAGGTTCCTCATGAACTTGTTGCGCAGAAGAACGGGAAAAACGGATCCTAGAACAGAGCTCATCAGTTTTGCGCATCATCTGATCAGTGAATCACTGGAAAATTTGTGACTGCACTGAGAAGATAGCAGATGCATTTCATGTGTTTTTTACAGGATTTGTTGTTATATTGTGTTTTACAGGAGAAAAATAATTAAAAAAAAAAAAAGAAAAGACTTAATCTGAAATAAATATCGAACCCAATCAATTAATTCCACTCAAAATGATCTTTTATGGTTTTGGGATGTCTTATTGCTTTACATTTACTCATTTGGTAGATATTATGTTCAGGATTTAATCTGATCCATGTCCAAATCTGTTTCAATTCCTTTTTGAAAAACTGACCTCATATTTCTTAAGCTCTGTTTACGTCATCAATCAGCGTGATCCGGTAATCGGCTCGTGCAGAAAGTGTTCTCGCATAAACACTCCTCAACATGTGCGTGAGGTAACGAGGCAGTTAAAATGGCCGCCGGGCTCCTGTGCTGCAATCTGAATGATATCTTTAAACACATTTTTTTTTCCTTTTTCACTTCTGGGAGCCTTTAAAATGCTCGAATTTTACTTGTGATTAATATACGTGCAAAAGAGAACAGTTTAGTTTGTAGTTTTCAGACCTATAAATAATTGATTAATATTTCTATGAATAGAATATTTCAGAATGTGAAGGGTTTTCCCAGGCCGCCACACTTATACATATTGCTTAATGTGTATGTGTGTGTTTGGTTCGTCATATCTGTAGTCAAACTGGTCTTTTATATGTAATGGGTGAAGGTTTTTTTTTAGGACAGCTGATAGGACACCGGAGGACAGTTGGCCAGGTAGAAATCAAGTTGAGTATACACTAGAGTGACCAGATGTCCCGCTTTGTGTTGTAATGCACAGCATTTTAGTCCTTTGTCCCACATCCCACAACTTGAGATGATGTCCCACATTTTGTTTGGATATAAAGACTTTGAACAGACTAAGTGTGGAAGTGGGGGCATGCTCGAGCGTCGGTTTGTGAATAGAGGGCGGAGCTGGAGAAGGTGTGTGATAAGGATTGCACATCTGCTGGGAATTCTACTAATGAATGTTTTGCGTTGCAGTGAGCTGAGGCAAGATTAAAAACGAGACAGACAGGCACCTCGAAAGACAGAGAGAGAGAGAGAGAGAGAGAGAGAGAGAGAGCCACCCAGCACAGAGCCGTGTGTTTATAAAATAAAACCGCTGAAAAGAGAAAGATAAAGAATATAGCGCCTTTTGAGTTGTTCCAAGCCTGCCTCCAGCTTCCTAATCTGGGAAAGTGTTATACTAAGGTTTTAGTTACTTTCTGTCATGTTTCTATGATAAGATTATAAGTTATAAACTGAAACAGACGGAAAACATCAGTCGCATCGATAACGAAGCAATCATCCCCAGGGGACGTTGGTCAAATCTGACATTCATCCAATGGATGTGAAGAAAGTATTGAAGCCTGTCATCAAAGGGCTCTCAGCTTTCTCTCAATCTGGGCACATGTGCGGGCAAGCCATAGAAATCCTTTTTTTTCTCCACTTAATTGTTTTATGCAGTAATGTTTCTCTTTGTTGCATTGTTTGACACAAAAAGATATAGATAGAAATAAATATAAATGGGCCGAGTGCACAGGTTTCTTATTCATTTAGATATAATGGTAATCAAAATGGTAGGCCTTTGGGTGTCGGAAATATGTCCCACATTGGCCCACACAAACTTACAACATATCACACATTTAGTCCGTTTGCATCAGGTCAACCTAGTACACACAGGGAATGGAAAAACACTGTGATACACAGGTCAAAGAACAGGTGTGAGAGAAGATATTTAAGGAAAGAGTGACAACAAGGACTGAGAATGACAAATATGGAGGGAAAATGAGTAATGTGTAAAGAAATGGAACAGAAATTATTATTAGGAATTATTATTATTTCGTAAAGATTTTGAATAAAAGCAGATCAATGGAGATATTTCATGTTTTTCTCTAACAAAAAAAAAAGAAAAGATTTTAATTAGAAACCTATTAAAGGCTATATTTGCATCTTTCTTTATCCAAAAGGATTCACATTAAATATTCGAAAAAACGTTATATTTGTTGTCTTTCTTTTTTGTCAACCCTGAAAACTTAAATCCATTAAAAAGAAAACAAGAAGCTTTTTGCCTTTAAAAAATAAATAAATAAATAAATTCTACTGTAGTTTAAGAAAAGTCATAAAATATCTGTGCATTTCTACAATGCAATGAACAGACTAGACTTTAAAAACATCAATTCTAGAACTCTTAAGGGATCTTTGGTTTGTGCCGCTTGGGGATCAATGAAATGCTCTGTGTAGAACCCTGAAATCTGAAATTTGCGTGTGGTATCTGACCATCTGACCAGCTTTAACTGTAAAAGGTCAAATCTAGAACGGTTTCACTTGAAGGTGCATTAGACAAGATTTGTCAACATTTGTCAAGATTAGGTCTCTAACAGTTAAACAGGTAGTTATGATTAAGATTCCCACCAATGTAGACAAAGCTCCGCCCCCAGAACCCAAGTTAGCATGCTAACTGTTGTGACGTTGCTTTCAAGTGCACTCGGCCATTCACCCGCTCAAAAGTCAAGTTATAACACTATAGGCACACAGAATTCATTCTGATTTGAGAATGGTCACGAGTGCGGTCTCTGTCTGTTTTTTTCTTTTTCTTTATAATGATGTTTTGAGCTTTTAAGCACTGATATTAACATTGTTAGCATTTCAAACTACGTGATTGGCCATTCAGCTGTTTGAAAGCTTAAAAGCATATGAGAATGTTCACCAATGCCCTCGATGTCCTGTTTTTCTTTGTAATAAAAAAAAAAACAACTTGATTCTCTATGTAAAGCCGACCATGGACCAACAGGTTGCGTTTAAATACTGTTCCAGGAGTAACGTCATTAGTTTTGAATCCAGCTTCATATCCTTCACTAGTAATAAATGCCTCCATCTTGAAACAGAGCTGCCGGTGTTTATTCTGGTTTTACTGCGTTTCTTTTCGTTAAGTTTTTTCAAAGCACACTGTGTTTCTTTTTGCTCACAGGAGAATTATCTGGATGCGCTGGGCACTTACCGATTTCAGACCGAGATGGGGTGGGGTGAATGAGCACTGTGTATATAAAATTAAACCCATGTAAACACTAACTAAAGTATTTCTTATAATGTGTATATTTTTACAGGTTATTTGTACAAGTAAGGGATAAAAAAAATTATATTGCACCTTTGATGTTCAAAAAACAAATAAGTCATCACTGACACAACACTGACAAACAAATTAAATGCAGGTAAATTTGTTGTAAATGTTTTCAAATGAGTAATTTTTACAGAATAAAGCCACTAATGATGTTTAAACCTGATTGTGTTCCTTTGTCTTGTTGAATGAAAGCGCATAAATCTAATATTTTAATGTAAATCTTTGCACAAATCACAATGTAATTCATTATTATTATTTGAAAAGCAGGCCTGTGGGGGAGATGGCATGAAAAGTATCTGTTTAAAATAATTTTAAGTTATCTTTTTTTCATTATTTATTTATTTTTAAATTTTTTTTTAAAAGAACAATATTTTTCCCCTAGGGGACAATGCACAGTGGACCCACAAGTTCTCAAGTTCTCATATTTACACACAGTGCCCTCCGCTAATATTGGCACCCTTGGTAAATATGAGCAAAGCAACAATTTCCTGTTCGTAGTCACCCAGGTGTGATAAAGATGTTAAATATCAATGGGAATATGCTTCAAATATATTTGTTTCATATGCATTCATAAGGGTGCCAATAATTGTTGCACACCTATATTTAGCAAAAATATTTTTTTTGTTAAACCTGTGATTTTATTTTTGCAATTGTGTGATATCCATGAGTATTTTTGTAAATTTCTTTTAACAAAAGATCAAAAGTTTAAACAATAAAAACAACTTTTTCACAGCCTTCTTTGCTTATATTTACCAAGGGTGCCAATATTAGTGAAGGGCATGGTAATTACTTAGAAATAAATAATGCAGTGTGTCTTAGAAATATGGCTGTGATTGAGTCCTGAAGCAAGTTTGGGAAAATTCTGGTGACAGCAGAGTAATGGTGACCTTTTTCACTGTTGCTGTTGGAACATTCTCCAGAAACAGTAATTCATTTAACACTGACTGACCATTATTTAAAAATAAAATCTGTCTCTTATGAAATCCTGCATGATTTAATTGTAGACATGAGGCTTGGGCCAAAAACAATTTTGGTCTGCTTTCCATTTCTAAATGAGTCTGTTTTGATTGAGGAAGGGATATTTAACATTTTCCATATTAAATAATGAATAAAGTAGCACAGTTTCATTGTAAATTATTTATTAGTTTCCATATTGCATGTGCAGGTGGTCACACATTACAACCTGTGTCAGAGAATCTGAGATGAGCTGCTTGTTTAGTACGGGTTGTTCTTGGTGTGCTCCATGATAACCATGAGAGCCAGCCACGTCTCCTCAGCAGTCGGGATGATCTGATTTGCAGGAAGGATGAATCCATAATACCCGTTGTCTCTCAGCTCAAAGGTGTAGGAGTACTTGATTCCCTGATCGTAGGCCCAGTCTGTGGTGACTCCACTTGCCTGATCTGAAAGAATTGATTCAGAGATTGTTTAATGTGGAGTACTATTCTCCTACACTGAGTACTAACCCCCTATACTGAGTAGTAGTCACCGCAGCATACTAATCCCCTAAACTGCAAATCAATTGTCATTAATTTCTAATCCACTACACTGAGTATTAGTCACTGCGGAGTACTAATCCCTAACACTGAGGATTAGTTACTACGGAGTACTAGTCCCCTACATTGAGTATTAGTTACTGCGGAGTACTAATCCCTTACACTGAGTATTAGATACTGTGGAGTACTAATCCCCTACACTGCATATCAATTGTCATGAATTTCTAATCCACTAGACTGAGTATTAGTTACTGTGGAGTACTAATCCCCTACACTGAGTATTAGTCACTGTGTAGTACTAATCCCCTACACTGAGTATTAGTCACCATGAATTTCTACTCCACTACACTGAGTATTAGTCACTGTGGAGTACTAATCCCCTACACTGAGTATTAGTCACTGTGGAGAACTAATCCCCCACACTCAGTATTAGTCACCATGAATTTCTACTCCACTACACTGAGTATTAGTCACTGTGGAGTACTAATCCCTTACATACCATGGATGACTAATATCGTACACTAAGTATTAGACTCCAGGGAGTACTAATCTCCTACATTGAGTATGAATTACCATAAAGAACAAATCCTCCACGCTGAGTACTAGTAAAAGTACAGTCCTAATCTCTTACACCGAGTATTCTTCACCATGGAAAAAATCCCCTACATTGAATATTATTTACCGTGGAGCTCTAGTCCCCTATGCTTCCTATAACAGTGTTTTATTCCTTACTTAGAGTAGTAGTTTGTAATTATCAAAGCTGATGAGGAGTGTTTGGAGCCAGCTGAACTGAGTGATAAGGACTATGTGTAATTGTAAAGTAGGAAAAGCTTGGCTATTGATTTATTTATTGATTTTATTGTACTTACAGATGGTGTTAAAGGTGCTCCCGAATGTGTATTTAGTGCCATACAGACTCTCCAAGTCAGTTGCGGCTTTCAATGCAAGTTCATCCTGTGAACCCAGAGTAGAATGAATTTAATTATGAACATCTAAATACCATGTTTTAGACTTTTTCCCCCTAAATCTCACCAGCTCTACTTCGTCCACACAAGGAATGCTGGTGTCGCCGTAGGGGTAGAGCATCATCTGAGAGTAGCTATGAATGGTCAAGAAGGCCTTGAGATTGCCGTGAGACTTAGTGAAATCCACAATGGACCTGACCTCAGGCTCAGAGTAAGCACTCGGTCCACGGTACGTCTCAGAGCAAGGGTTACTACTGGAACCAGCACCTAAAGGGTCAAAGCAATCATCTCAGCCACGGCGATCTCCAGTATGATCTGGTTATGTTGTGCAAATTACATGAACTTGTATATGCAGTACATGCTGTACCTCCAAATCCTGTCCCCCAGTTCCTATTAGGGTCGACACCGACACACGAAGAACCAGTGTTTATCCTCCTAGTCTTGCGCCACATGCGGTTCTAAAGACATAATTGTCATGGCTGAATGATATCTCATTGTGATTGTGGAGAAGGTTACAGTTTTAATTAAATCTCACTCCAGTGATCAGTGAGTTGACCTGCATTAACATTAACATCGATTTAAACGACATACAGTAGATTACGTTCCGGCTAATCGGTTTGGATAACATCTAAGACAAATTCGACACTGCAATAGAATTTGTGTTATAATAATTAATTCCTTAGATTTATATAGCGCTTTTCTAGACACTTAAAGCGCTTTACATTGGGGGAGGTGGGGGGGGGATCTCCTCAACCACCACTAGTGTGTAGCATCCATCTGGATGATGCAACGGCAGCCATAGTGCGCCAGAACACCCACCACACACCAGCTATTGGTGGAGAGGAGAGAGTGATGTAGCAAAATCAGAGACGGGATTATTAGGGGGCCACAATAGATAAGGGCCAATAGGGGAATTTCACCAGGACACCAGGGTTATACCCCTACTCTTTTACGAGAAGTGTCCTGGGATTTTTAATGACCACAGAGAGTCAGGACCTCGATTTAACGTCTCATACAAAAGACAGTGGTGTTCTTAAAGTATAGTGTCCCTGCTGGTCTCACTAACACCACTTCCATCAGCAACCTTAGAATTTCCCCAGGAGGTCTCCCATCCAGGTACTAGCCACACTCAACCCTGCTTAGCTTTAGTGGGAAACCAGGCAAGAACTGCAGTGTTCATTTGGCAGATTTAAATTCATTCACTTAGCTAATGATTTTCGGACATCTATCATCAAATCTGAATCCACTCTTGATTAGCTAGCCAGATAACCTAATTCAGCAAGTTAGCAAAATTTACACGTAATCTTATAAACAATTTCAGACGTAATGAGGACATAATTAAACGTAAGTACATTGTGATTTGAAGTTCTTTACATAAGTGTTTACATTCTCACCTCTCAGTGTTCAGATTGTACTATGGACAGTTAAACGGATGATGTTTCGACCTTTTGGTTTTATATAATCCGCCACGCCTACTTAGATCAAAAGATGCAGGCTATTTGACGGTACCTCGAATAGTGAAGGCTACAGCAGGGGGAAGAGCTTTCTCTTATAGAGCCCCACAGTTATGGAACAGTCTTCCTATTAGTGTTCGGGACTCAGACACAGTCTCAGTGTTTAAGTTTAGGCTTAAAACGTATTTGTTTACTCAAGCCTACCCTGACTAGATTCTGTTCTACTACTTCGCAGTCATAATAATCTTTTTTCTCCCTCTCTCCTTTCGCCGAGCCCCACATGAATTTATGGAGATACTAGAGATCCAGATCCTTTCTGCCTCTGGATGGAGCTCAAATCTTCTTTAATTCCAGACTGCTGGGACTACGGCTGCTCCTAAGGCCATACAGACTTCATATAAATCCATAATGAACTTTTTCACACTATCTGTTGTTACCCAGATGAGGATGGGTTCCCTTCTGAGTCGGGTTCCTCTCAAGGTTTCTTCCTCTTAAAACATCTTAGGGAGTTTTTCCTTGCCACCGTCGCCACTCAGTGGCTTGCTCAGTTGGGATAAATTCGCACCTTTAATATCTGTATACCATGTTGATATTTCTGTAAAGCTGCTTTGAGACAATGTCTATTGTAAAAAGCGCTATACAAATAAAATTGAATTGAATTGAATTGAATGTTTGTTAAAGATGAAACATGATTGGCTCTTAATGTTCCATGACCTCAAGTTTGCTTGCTGCTGTCCATCACACCACAAGTACAAACACAAAATTTGGATTTTTACCCTGTCCATGTTACAAAGAGTGATTAGAATGCCATTCTGTCTCTGTCTCTAGCTCCCATTAACTCCTGATCATAACAGTATTCACTATATGATTTAGACCTGCTTTAACACTCACAGTGGTATGGGTATATTCATATCCGTCAGGGTTGGTGACAAGCTCCAGGAAAATGTCAAGCTTGTCAAGGATGGCGGTAAGAGCGGGGTCACGTCCATAATCTGTTGCAATCTAGACGAGGAGATATGGATTATTGTTCGGTTGGTGCAAAAAAAGGGAATTCTCCACGACTCATTTTGGTGAAGGAAAGGAATGATTTATACCTTCTTGGCGAACCAGGTTCCGCTTGCCGGTGTGATCCACTCTCTGGCATGGATTCCAGTGTCGATCCAGATCCCTGGGCGTTTTGTAGCACCGGTGCTAAACTATGTATGAGGGGGAAAAAAAGCAGCTTTGACTGTAATACAGCTGCAAATCACAGGCTTATATTAATTCTAAAAATAAAAAGTCATTAATACATGGAGAAATTAATAAGAGAGAAAGAAACAAAATGAAGAGATGAAGGAAGCAAAAAAAGAAAGAAAAAAAGATGGAGGGATAGAATAGCATCTGTGTTGATCTAAAAATTAACATCCTTATCAAAGGTGCAGTTTTTCATATTCAACATGTTCCACAACAGCATTGTTGAATTTGATCAGATGTCGAATTCTGGATTCTGATTGGTCAGAAGGTGTTGATTAATTTTCGACAACAGCAGCTCTGTTTCTATAGTAACAAGGTACACAGGGACTTGCCACATGAATGGATTTGAAAGTTGGAGTGAAGTTTGGAAGGAGTCTCCAGTGCCAGCACTTTGTAATGGTCAGTAAGTCTTCAGCACATAGGAGTTTATGCTTTATGGTTTCTTAATGTCATGACAAGATGTGTTTTTTTTTAATCCTACTAACTTTGAGAGAGAGATAAAGAGAGGCTGGTGCGGGACCGACTGTTTATAGCTGCTGTAACGTGAGTGAGAACAGAAACTAACTTGTCTCGCAGACATTCCACACCATTAACTATAAGCAGGTAAAATGTACGATGTGTCGTTCTTTAATGAATAAAAACTTGTAAACACTTTGGGATGTGCTGTTATAGGAAAATAATCGATGTTAGCGTTATAGCTGGTTCTTTTCCTATAATCTCCTTTGTCATGTAGTGGATGGGACCAACCTTCAGAACATTTAATTCACGGCCCTCGTAACTCTTTCCGATCACGATCTTGCTAACCAGTTTAGGGTTCTCCTCCACCAACATGTCCATGAAGCTGTTGATCTGAAAAATTCACACAATGAAGATTTAAGATTATTAAGATGAAGTTGCAAGCTCTTTGTCAAAGATGTCTGCCATCATTCTGATTCAGAATATGGAGACATAAATACTTTCTTATAAATCTTAAACTATAGCTGCTAGTCTTTGTCCAACCTCGCTCAGTGTGTGATAGTTAGCATAGTCATAGTCATCAGTGGTTCTGGGCTGAAAAACACGAGATCTCATCATCTCACGCTGCTCCTTATCCAGAAGGTCCTGGAGGTAAAAGGAGGTCGATCAAACGTTTTCGAGAAATACGGTATAGATAAATGTTAATGGGGCTTGCATGTTTTCCATGTTAAGGTCATATTTATAACTTTACCTGAAGATCCTGGATCATGATTTCATAGTGGATCTCATGGTACCCCAGGAACGCCCTGACGGCCTGCAGGCTGTGGAAGGGAACTCGGACATCGACAGGCAGCGACACGTCAACGGGATCCATCCAGAAATCCAGCTACACACACAAGAACAGATACACAACGACCATTGACTAGGATAAAGTGCTTCCTGAAGATGAACCAAGGAAAACCAAATTTCACCTGAAGATCTTCCTGCCCAGACAGTTCCTTTAGGAGACTGATCTCCACTTCATCCTTTGCAGTGATCCGAAGAACCTGGTGTCTGTTTAAGGTACATGAGATATTATATTAGTATATAAATTATACCTTGTATACTTAACATGTTTACATATCAGTGTGCTAATGTAAAAAAAATAATCAAATAAAACACTGCCATGCTTTATTTTTAATTCTTGGTTTCTGATTGGTCATGTGATCTGTCACTCTAAATACAGTGAGTAGCCAACAGTGAGACAGACAAATCGATACTATAGATAAATAAATAGATAGATAAATAGATAGATAGATAGATAATGATACATCACCTGATGTTAGAAAATCTCTGTCTGTCTTTCTGTCTGCCTGTCATTATGTCTACAGTTGGAATCAAAATTATTCAACCCCCTTTGCAAATCAGGTTTATTGTCAAAATTTACAGACTTTGAGCTGTTTGCAATGAACAAATCAAACAAAAGCAATTGAAATATTTCAATACAACGAATGCTTCAAGTGGTTTCCCCAAATTCAACTGAAAATGCAATTTATAATGACTTCTCCAGTTTCAAAATTATTCAACACCCTGAATAGAATCCCTCACAACAGCACAAATATGCAAAACTGGTGTTGTCTCAAGCACACCTGATGTAACTAATCAAGGGCTTCATTAGTTGCACCAGGTGTGCTTGAGCTGGAACACATCTGAACTGGAAAATATCTGAACTGGCTGGGGGTAGAAAATGTATGAAATACCTGGACGGGGCAGAAAAATCAACAGTTGCAACAAGATTTCTGAGAAGGCACGTTGTAAAAAATCCTCAAGTGACTGCCAAAGACCTGCAGCAAGACTTGGTGGCAACAGGCACTGAGGTTTCAGTGAGCACAGTAAGGCGCGTACTAAATTCAAAAGTTTTCCATGCCAGAACTCCAATACGTACGCCATTACTGACCCAAAAGCACAAGAAAAGCCGCTCAAAATCATAGAAACAAGCCACAGAAGTTTTGGGATTCTGTTCTGTAGAGCGATGAAACAAAACTGGAAGTTTTCGGCACGATGGATCAGGGTTATGTCTGGAGGAAGAAGAATGAAGAAAGAACACTCTGTCCAGTCAAGTATGGTGGTGGCTCAGTGATGCTCTGGGGCTGCTTTGCATCCTCTGGCACTGGAAACCTGCAGCATGTGGAAGGCAAGATGGATTCATTGAAGTATCAGGAAATCCTAGGAGAAAATGTCATTCCGTCTGTGAGGAAGCTGAAGCTTGGGCGTCATTGGACCTTCCAAAAGGACAATGATCCCAAGCATACCTCAAATTCCACCAAGGCATGGTTGCAGATTCTACAGGGCCATCACAGTCACCTGACTTGAACCCTATAGAAAATCTCTGGTGGCATATGGACAAGTCGGTTGCAGCACGCAAACCCAAGAATATTACTGAACTGGAGGACAGTGCTCATGAGGAATGGGAAATGATTCCTCAGGAACGCTGCCAGAAGCTATGCATCCTGTTTGTAGCAGGTCATGACAGCAAAGGGGTGCTCTACTGAGTACTAAAGATGCTTGCCATGATGGGGTTGAATAATTTTGAGACTGGAAAAGTTATTGTAAATTGCATTTTCAGTTGAATTTGGGGAAACCACAAGAAGCATTCATTGTGTTGAACTATTTCAATTGCTTTTGTTTGATTTGTTCATTGCAAAAAGCTGGAAGTCTGTACATTTTTGACAATAAACCTGATTTGCAATGGGGGTTGAATAACTTTGATTGCAACTGTATTTGTATGTCTGACTACCATTTTGTCTATTTGTCTGCTATATACATATATTTACCCTGTATCAATTATATTTCTGTCTGTCTGTCCAGCCATCTTTCTTTCTATCTATCTGTCTGTATCTCTCTCTCTCTCTCTCTCTCCATCTCTCTCTCTTTCATATGATCCTGGCACAGGTGTTTTTCTGTGTTGTTATTCTAACTCCACATATCCAGTGCACTCTATCCAGCCTCAGAGAGCCGTTTTTACATCAAGATGGCTGTAAGGAAGTAAACGTACCCCTCGAATGTCTCCTTGCAGAAAACAGCTACAAGCAGGGCTGCCAAGACCACAAGTCCTCTCATGTTGCTTCTTCAACAGTTTGATGCTGCGCTGACCATTTATAGTTCAGCTCTGGCATCATGGCCTTGGGACATGACCTGCCAAACTGTCCTCCTGCTTTATTTCCCACATCGTCATAACACTGCGTAAGCACAAGTGGAGTTACAACAGCGCCATTTTTGTTTAATTGTAAAGGAGTACATTTCTGGTATTAAAATATAATCAGCAGAAATATACCACATTCTTATATGATATTATGTTATTTTTTGTTTTGTCAGCTTCCCCCTCACCTTTTTCCTTTTGAGGTAAAAATTTTACCAGGGAAAACATGGCTAAATATAGAGACGCGGTTTATTGACTCAGTGAGCGAGGGGAAAGGTCACACTCAGATAAGGCTGGGAAACACACCCATCAGTTAGCACACCTCTATTTGACCTTGTATAACTCATGGATACATAATGTACAAAATTCACACAAGATTGTAGAACGTATTTACATTCACCTCAGTAGACTCATTTTATTAGACCTGAAATATTTTTTTATCTGACCACAGGGTCACATTAGTTAGCAGAATTAGTAACTGATTATTACTGGCTATAATCAAATGAAAACAGTTTCATTTGTCTTTGTTTAACATCTGTAGAGGGCAGATGAGTGCGGACACTGATAATGTTGATTATGGTGTATAGATACAGTACTTCCGTTTCTCTCTACACACAAACACACACACTGTCGTGCTGAAGTTGAGCAGTGTAAGACTCTCCACACCCATTCGACTAAACCACAGTTTCCTTAGATAAGTCCGGAAGTGTAAAAATGAAGTAGCTGAGTTTACTGTACTGCATTAGACTGTGTGATATTTTCTGCAAAACACACTAGATGGTGAAAAGTAAGTAGACACTTGACCATCACACCCATATGTCCTTGTTGAACATCCCATTCCAGAATTATCCCCTCTTTGCTGTTATAATAAGCTCCACTCTTCTGGGAAGGCTTTCCACTAGATTTAGGAGGGTGGCTGTGAGGATTTGCATTAGTGAGGTTGGGATCAGGCACTGATGTTGGGTGAGGAGGCTCCAGTTCCAGTTCATCCCAAAGATGTTCAGTGGGGTTGAGGTCAGGGCTCTGTGCAGGACACTCAAGTTCTTCCACCTTCTTCCAACCTTAACACACCATGTGTTCATGGAGCTCGCTTTGTGCACAGGGGCGTCGTCATGCTGGAACAGGTTCGGGCCTCTTAGTTCCAGTGAAGGGAAATTATAATCCTACAGCATACAAAGATATTCTATACAATTGTGTTCCTCCAACTTTTTCGTAACAGTTTGTGGAAGAACCACATACAGTATTGGTGTGATGGTCAGAGGTACACATATGTTTGGCCATATAGTGTAGACAGACAGATAAGCAGAAATGAATTACAACCCAATTAAAAAAAAAAAAAAAATAAAAATAAATAAATAACTGAAAATAAAGTGCTTTAATTTAATATATGTATTAGTGCATTTTCCATCCATCTTTTATACCACTTATCCTTTTCAGGGTCATGGGGAAACCTGGAGCCTATCCCAGGGAGTATCAGGCACAAGGCAGGGTATACCCTGGACAGGTTGCCAATCCATCGCAGGGCACAATCATACACACACTACGGACACTTTGGAAACACCAATCGGCCTACCATGCATGTCTTTGGACTGGGAGAGGAAATCGGAGTACCCAGAGGAAACCCCCGCAGCACAGGGAGAACATGCAAACTCCACACACACAGGGCCACGGTGGGAATCAAACCCCCGACCCTGGAGTGAAGCGAACATGCTAACCACTAAGCCACCATGCACCCATCTTAGTCTATTTTATGTTGAATAAATGAATGAATGAACAAATGCATTGAAAATAAAGTGCTTTGTGCTGAATTTAGTGTAGTTCATGTTAATGTGATATTTTCTGCTGAATAATGAATGAATAATGGAATGAATGAATGGCTTTAAAACTTAAAATAAAGGCAAAATTGTATGTATTTAATGTGAATGTTTTATGCTGAATGAATGAATGAATGAATGAATGAATGGAGAAAGAAAGAAAGAAAGTTTAAGACTGAATTTAATGTATAGCCTGTGAAAAATAAATACATAAATAATTAGATAGATAATTAAGTAGATAAACCAATAGATAGATAAATAGATAGATAGATCAATTAGTTAATAAAATGTTTCTTTGTGTAGAAAGGAGACAACCCAAACCATGACATTAAAAAATATATGATGTTACGCATATTATGCTTCCTTGCATAATTTATGATGTTTCATTTAAATGTTAATTCCAGGACATTAATGAAATGAAGCCATGAAGTCTGAGGCAGTAAGTCACTGCTTCAATGAACAATAGGTTCTCACTGGAGGGCGCGCCTCCACTCCTCCCCCTCCCCCTCACACACACACAGCCCCCCCTCACGCTCATTCTTGACTGTGATTGGTGTTTCCAATCCGACGGTGAGTTCCTATTGGCTGAGAGCTGCGCATTGAGAAATAGCGGAAGTGTCTTTGCTTAACAATGAGATGAGCAGGAGAGGTGCAGGAAAGAGAGGGGGCAAAAAGTGAGAGATCTGCCCCAATCCCACACTGGACATTTTACCAAACTGATCTCTTCGACTAGGATTAGTATTATCACTATTATTATTATTTTTTTTGGAAAACTCATTTTATTAACTAGCTCCCCTTGAGTTTAGTTGACCATGGAAATCGAGAAGGAAGTAAAAAAGGTGAGTTTGTTCCGTGATCAGATGTTATAGAGCTTTATATTTACTTCTGTATCAGAGTCACGTGTTAATCCGCATATCACAGCACTAAAGAGTGTGTTGTGGTTAGTATATGAAGTGTACTATTTAAAAAATGAAGTATTTAGTGAAGTTTTGGTGGTTTGGGAAGCGACACGGGTAATGTGGCAACGCCCTGAAGGTAGCAGGTCTGATCTGAGAAATAATAAACCACATGCAAGTCTGTAATTGCTAAAAACTTCACAAAAAAATTAAATTATAATAATAATAATAATAATAATTAAAAAAAAAAAAAAAAAAACGTTTAGTCATTTTCCATTTAGTTTAGTATGGACTGGAATATACACTCATAAAAGTTTATTATTTAATTATTGAAACACATCCACAGTCTGTATGTGTTTTTGTTACTTTGCATGTCATAAAAAGTGTCACTTATCTAAATATCACTTATTAAATAGTAAATAGATTGCCAATGTGTAGGAAGATCACAAGTAAAAAAAAAAAAAAAGGATAAAATATAATTTAAACAATCACTGTTAACTTTGAGGTGTAAAATGTATATGTTGATTAACAAAATTACAGAAAAATTAATTAGTTCATTCGTTCATTCATTCATCTTCAGTAAGTACTTTTTAATGGTTAGGATGAAGGAGGATCCGGAGTCCGTCTCGGGAAAACGGCGCAAAGGGTTTGAATTCACACCGGATTGGACGTCGGCCCATCACGGGGCACCGTACATATACACGTTCACACGTTCGGACACCTATGGGGGATTTAGCGTAGTCGATCCACCTACCTGCATGTTTTTGGACAGTGGGAGGAAACCGGAGAACCCAGAAGAAATGCACACATTTAAAGGAGGAGAACTCTACACAGACAGCAACACGGAACTACTCACCTACCGTGCTGCCCAGAAAATATCATCTTTGAGAAATAAATGAGCAAAAATTATGCGCACAGCAATTTGCCAGCGATTAAGTTGTTTATTAATTAAAGAAAGACATTAAGACAAGTTATTTCCTGTTACCGCTTACGTTATAGCAGTAACAATCATTCCTTCACCAGCCTCTCTTTTTTTTGCTTCTCTTGAATTTATTATGACAGAAAGACACGCAGCTCGTCATGTTATTGAGAAACCGCAATAGTGTAAAAACTCTTGAAAACTTGCTGACACTGGAGACTCCTTCTGTTCATCCAGCCATCCAGTTTCTATACCACTTATCCTACACAGGGTCGCGGGGAGCCTGGAGTCTGTCCCAGGGAACTTGGCACAAGGTGGGGGACACCCTGGACAGGGTGCCAACCCAATGCAGTGCACAATTGCACACATTCACACATTACAGACAATTTACCGATGCCTATCAGCCTAGAATGCATGTCTTTGGACTGGGGGAGGAAACCGGAGTACCCGAGGAAACCCCCAAAGCACTCCTTCCACAAATGTTAAATAAACATCACCTTGCATTACACGCCGCATTACATGTCTCTATAGAAACGATAACGTATTTGAACGTGCGCATTAATACAAACCTGTGATTTGCAGCTGCGCTGCTGTCAGAGCTACTAATACAGAAAAGTAATCAACACCTTCTGACCAATCAGAATCCAGAATTCATCAGTACTGTGGTATAATCTTGTTTAGTGTTGAACAAACTTGCTTCTGAGGAGATTTGAGTTTAGGAAACAAAAAGTGGAAGTATGTTTTGGGGGCGTGGCTTCAGAGAAAATGCTGACGAGAGTGTGTTTTTGGAATTTCAAAACCTTTGACTATCCTGAAGCTCACTGCTTTCTCCAAATGATCACACTGCAAATCAAATCATCTCAGTATATAATGATTAATTACAGTTTAGTGCCCAGTAAGTTTTATTCACCGTGTAATTGTTTACAGACTCACAATTACTTCACTATTACCTATAAATCTCAGCTGGGTTTAGCATGGAGCCGGAGTGTTTTTTATTTTTATTTTTTTAATGTAAGATCTTTGATGATGTCATTGGTTTTCATATGTAGAAAATGGAAATACTCTGTGAAGAACAGGGGGGAAAAAAACTGACAAACTCACTGACAAATGTTTACTTTTAAGACACTCTGCCTAATGTGAGGTCTTTAAGGAGAGTGTGTAACGTTGACAGAGTGTGTGATTTACCACACAGTAGCGCAGTCTAGACTTGGAAATGATGTCACGCTCACTAAACCTCTGAGATACAGTATATAAACCAGTGCACTCCAATGAGTCATGATGTAGAATATTGTTCTATAGTGGAATTTGTCTAATAGATGGAGAGAGCAGAGAAGTTTGATCTATAATACAAGGTTATTTGTCTTCGTATCATTTCAGGGACTGGTATTTATATAAATAGTGAATTGTGTGCTTCTGATTTAACAGTAAATATCATTTACAAAAAAAAAAATTCCTGCTCAACTTCTTCGTACACACATGCTAGCAAGCATGTTCATGATCATGGCTCTGCTGATTCACATTTGGCCACACCCACAAATCCCATAAAAGGCTAAGCTCACTGACAGCTAAAAACAACAAAATGACAACTAAATGGTAAATGAGCATCTCCTAAATGTGGTGTGTGCTAAATCCTTCAGTAATACAGCTCAGCTATTGAAGCGTGTCAGCTACCATAGACACACGCTGACACTTACTCCTTTTAAAGGGCGCCATTACTTTAGTCCTCATTGAAAGGCTAGTTTTATTTGTCTTCATTTATGGATTAATATAGTTTTGCAAAATTAAGTAAATGATTTAAACTTGCCAGCGTGATCCATATATAAAATGGCTGTAACTCATCGCCAATTAGTGAGTCTCCTAACAGGTACAATTACACAAACTCTGGAGTGAAATGTAGGATATGAACATTTTTTTTTTCCCCCAACTAACTGGATTTTCATGAACAACACATTTCTTGTGCAAATACTGTTGCGAATAATTCCAGAATAAATGAATTCCTATACAATGATAAATGAGGCGTTAGGAGTATAGCTATTATTTAGAACCTGCTCTTAAAGCCATGTGTTTGGCTGATTCCGCCAGGATTTGGGTTCCTTCCTTGGGTTTTCAGAAGTGAAGGCATCTGCTCTGAGAACAGCAGGAGGATGTTTGAGCCCTCCAGGCTTTCTGCACATCTTCAAAATTCTTGGCCTTATATAGACATGGCCATGTCGTGATGGCTCGGTGCGCAGGCTGTGAGTGATCTGTGCTCAAAATGAATAAAAACAAGGGGTGGGGGGACAGGGGTAAGAGAATTTGGCAGCAGAAGTGAAAATGACTGAAATATCAAACAGCATGAGAGCAGAACATGATATCATGACCTAAGTATGTAAATGAAGAGTCTGTGTGAAAAAATGTAGATAAAACCAGGTTTTTGTTGGATTAGAAATAATCCAAGTCTGAGGTAGGAAATCTGGAGAAGTATGGATTGTAAAGATGCTCGTGTCAGACGTGGACTTCCATAAAAACGGTTGAGAAAAAGTATGGATATTTAATTATCAAAATAATAGAATTAAGACAGTTGCCTCTCTTCCATTAGTATAGAATGAAACACTCTTATTTACATCTATTTATTAAGGAACTACACGTCATGCTTTTTATCCATTTATAGTTACATTTACTGTTGTGGAAGGCCCATTAAACAAATTATTACTTGCGTTATAGCAGCTATAATCAGTCGTTCCCTCACCAGCCTCTCTTGAAGTTAATAAGACAAAAAGCATAGCCTTTCATGTTACAGAGAAACCACAAAGCGTCCCGTCCTCTGTCCTGAAGATGTCAGAAAACTTAGTTTTCCAGCTTTACCCCTTACACTGGAGACTCCTTCCATAAATAACTCCTTACAAAAAACTTCACCATAACAATTAAACATCGGATTATGTGGAGCATCCGTTGTAGAAGCTGCTGTGAACGAGCTGTTACTATAGAAACGATAACGTATTAGAATGAACATGATTTGCAGTTGTATTACTCTCAGAAAATTTATCAACACCTCCTGACCAATCAAAAACGAGAATTAAACGGCGTCGGCGTGTAAATGACTTCATAAGCCTTTCTATTTCTCATCAACACATTGTTTTGAATTGCACTAGATTTGCCCCAAGCCCAAACAAAAACTGCTGTCCAAGGATTTGAAGTGTTTAAAGCTGAATTTATGTCTAACGCTAAGCGACTCTGTTGGCAGATGACCCTGGGCCATGAGATAGGAGCCGGAGCAGCGTGTCTGAAATGCAAGGACAAGTGCGAGGGCTTTGAACTTCACTTCTGGAGGTTTGTATATAACTCCAAATTTGTAAAAGGATTTGTCTGTTTAACTGGGACTACAAAGCACTTCTGGAAGTCGATCTGGATAAAGCCGTCTGTCATAAATGTAATGAGACACACTGGACACTGATGCATGTTTTTAATGCACTTGATATCTTTATATAACTTCTGTTTTCTAACTCTGTTGGTTGTCTCTTCATGTTATTACCTGCCCAGGACACCAAACCAGTGCTGTCATGATATTGCAGAACCTCAGATTCAAGTTTAGCTGCTTGTGTTTTTCTAACATTGGAGCAGATTCCAGTTTGGCCGTGTAGTCGGTGAAACTGTGGACAAATATTGTTCTTATTTTGGTTTCCAATGTAAAATAACCTTTTGGCAGTACTGAGAAAATTCATCATCCTTATTCATCATTTTAACAGAAAGATCTGCCGCAACTGCAAGTGCGGGCTAGAGGATCACGATGTGCAAATGCAGACGGAAGAGAACCAGAAGGTGGGGCGGCTTTTCGAAGACACCAAGTACACGAGCCTCATAGCCAAGCTGAAGAGAGACGGAGTGCCTTCGTACCAAGGCAACCAGCTCACCATAACCATCAGCTCGCCTGCTATTGGTACAGCGGTACCTGTTCCAGTGGCTGGTATTGCGGGTACAGTGAGTCCTGCCAATTCCCAAGGTGTCCCCGGCCACGGCGGCCCGTCTGTCCCCGGGAACGGCGGTCCGTCTGTCCCCGGCCCCGGCGACCCGTCTGTCGGCGGCCAGTCTGTCCCCAGCCAAGGCCGACCCTCTGTCCCCGGCAAGGGCGCTCCCACTGCCCCTGGCAAGGGTGCTCCCTCTGCTGCAGGCCAAGGTTTCCCCTCTGTCCCTGGTGCCTCTTTTGCCGCAGGTCACGGTATCCCTTCTGCTGCCCCTGTTGCTCCTGCCATCACTCCTGCTGCTGTGGCAGCCAAAAAGGATGTGGTGAAAGCGGTCACCTACGATTGGGCTCCTCCTGGGGTTGACCAGAAATTGGTAAGGATACTAGCACAACTATGTTCGGTTTTATTTCATGCATTCATAATTTAGATCTCTGTACATTTGAAGAAGCAGATGTTGCTTGCAAGTTGCAAGAAAGCCTTGACAAGCAACTGACCCCACCCCTTCTATTGAAACTATGTAGGCCAGTGGCATTGGTGGCTCAGTGGTTAAGGCGCTGGGTTACCGATCAAAAGGTCGGGAGTTCAACACTGCCAAGCTGCCACTATTGGGCCCTTGAGCAAGGCCTTTAAGTCGCTCAGCTCCAGGGGTGCTGTTTCATGGCTGACCCCAACTTCCTAAAAAAAACTTCCGATTTAAAGGGAGAATTTTGCTGTACTGTAATGTATGTGACAAATAAAGGCTTTCTTTCTTATGAGTTGCATTTACGGAAAGAGCTAAGCAGAACAAATTTCTGGGCCACAAAAAAAGACTGAAATAAAGAAATTATCGAGATCCGTTGCATGGAAATATTGCGACTCACAGTATCACACGTGTATCTTTGAAATAATCTGATTCTTATAGGTCTAGGAACACTTTTAAAAATGACCAACTGTACCTTTTAATAGCATTACATACCCAGTGTAGAGAAATGTCTTTTCCCTTTTCAGTTTACACTTCAAGCCCGGATGCTTTTTTTTTTAATTGCTAAAAAATATTTTCCATGATTTAATCCTTCATATACGTTGTTACATGCTACTCATTCCCCATTCTCTCCTCGTTGTATCTCTTTCCCTAATGATCTTATTCCTGCTCCAGGCTCTGCGTTACATGGAGCTGCTGCCACCAGAGCGGCGGCCCATAGCAGGCACGCAGGGAGCAGATTATCGCAAGAAGCAGATGGCCAAACAGCTACCAGAGCACGACCAGGACCCAGTGCTCTGCCACGAGCTCTCACCTGGTGAGGTCAAACAAATGCAGCAGTATGTGCGCAAGTACAAGGATGAGGCTCTGGGGATCGGAGACCTGACCCTCCCGGAGGAGATCGGCGCTCATGCAGGAGCCCTTCAGAGCCCTAGCACTGGAGCCAAGCCTGGAGCACCCGGGGACCAGGGCACGGCCGCCGTGGGGAAGGTCGGGATCCCAGGGGCAGTAGGAGCTGTAAGCGGGGCTGGTCCTGCTGGTAACTACGTAAGTGCTTTATGTGAAACCTGAAACCGGCATGAGAAAGAGGGGATGTAGAGGCTCCTGTAATCGAATTATACAGATTTGAGAAGTTTTAGAAAATGTACACATTATAAAAATAGCCACAAACATTGTATAATGTTACGAGATGCATTGTATCTCTTACCCAAGTCAAATCAAATCCGTATCCATTATTAATAATTAGGATTTCATTAAAAGAATAATTTGTGACCAGTGATCATAGATGAACTCACTGTAGTTCTGGATTAAGTTCTGGATGAAGGGGTTCAGATTGCCAGAATGGTACATACTTTATTAAATGGATTGCAGAAATTGAGTTCCTCGCGGAAACTTCCGGCAGTTTTTTTTTTTTTTTTTTACTCAAAATGAAAGCAATACTGATAAAATAACAGCTCTCAAGACTAACAGAAAGATCAGGTTAATGAACTGTGGATAATTAAATCAACTCTAGGCTTTGTTACACATCATATAATATTAAACAGAGATGAATCATCTACACCTGAGCGTTAAAGTCAGATAAACTGACACAGCTGCGTTTAAAAGAACATAGTTTGTTAGTAATTAAAAACCCGATCACTGATCTTCCCCTGAGAAGTATGAGAACATTCCTGCATGCCGAGGGAATGTTCTGGAGAAATGGCTTCAGTTAAATCTAATAGGGTGCATAAGTCTGCAGAGTCAGCACAAACCAAACCTTTGAATAAAATCCCAAAACTGGTTAGCCATTAAATATGCTGTGTTCACAGTGACTTGAAATTCTTCAATTTGTACTGTATATATTATCTTGTATAAAAAAAACACAACTTAAATATGACTATTTTAGAGCGTTATAAATACATATTATATGACGTACTTATGACGATAAAATGCAGTAGACTTAAATGAAAAATTATAAGGCAGTTGCTTAAGCTTAAGGTTTCTTTACCCGTCTTTGCTGTTATACTTTTATTCTCTTCTCAATCCTTATTTTTTTCTTACTTTTTATTGATTTAGTTTATTTTATTTAAATTTTTTTGGATGGGAGTAGAAGATAGTGGATAGCACTACCTCATACCCACCACCAGATGGAGCCATGTAATGGGGTATTTTCTGATAACCTAACGCTCCTCTATGCTGGTGGATAGCTCTGGTTTACACCGAGTTCCAGATGAACAATGGGAAGAATGAGAATAAGTTCCTCCAAACACAGATGCTTTAAAATTAAAGCCTTAAAGGTCTATCATTTGTTGGGCTGCAACTCATGAGCATTTGCATAATTGATTAATCGATTATTTTAAGACTGTATGAAATACCAGAAATATTTATTTACATATAAATCCTTTGCAGCATTTAATACTAACTCGGGTTCATGGTACTCTTTTCTTCCCTAAACCAGCCTAGATCTGATTTCGTCACACCATTCCATTTTTATAGCATCCCACTGAGCTAAACTTAGTTTGTTTGTTCTGAAGTTGAAGTTCAAGCTGGATTTATATTCATTTCTGTCATCAGAGACACTTGTAATGTTAGGAACAACATTTCTGACAGTGAGTCAAATGAAAACTATTGTCTGGATTGCTTTAGAAATTCTTCCGGTTGCATGGGGAGTATGGCGGATGTGTCAGGTGCTCAAACTGCAGGTTCTTGATAATACACCAGCTGTTTTGACCTGATTGCGTGTCTCTAATTTATGTTGCGCTTTTCATTTGACTCACTGTTGGCAATTCCCGTTATAAGTAACATGGTGACACAGTTCCATAAATACAGAATATAATCTTCACAATAATCTATAGAGTAAAAACTAAACACTTGTATATGTATATATTGATCAGGAGGTCTTGCATCGATGCCACTGTCTTGCTGTTGCTCTAAAACCTTGGATAAATACATTTCCCATCTCCTAAACTCATATCCGTCATCTCTGTCTGTCAGGCCTGTCATCACTGCCAGCGTGTCATGAACCGTGGCGACCCGGCTGTTTACGCAGAACGCGCCGGCTACGACAAGCTCTGGCACCCGGGATGCTTCGTGTGCTGCACCTGCAACGAGCTCCTAGTGGATATGATCTACTTCTGGAAGAAGGGCAAGCTGTACTGCGGACGCCATTACGGAGACAGCGAGAAGCCCCGATGTGCCGGCTGTGACGAGGTGAGAGAAAGAGTCATCGTCTTTTGTCCAATCAGAATCGAGAATTCAGCAGCGCTGTGGTGTACCTCTGCTGGTTTGAGTGAAAAGTGACTCACTGAGTGATTAAAAGAAAATCACTTTTTTTGTGTTAGTTTTGTTGTGGCCTGTTTTTTCAGGACTTTGTTTTTAAGTTTCTCCGTGACGTTGTCTGTGTTTCAGCTCATCTTCAGCAACGAGTACACTCAGGCTGAGGGACAGAACTGGCACCTGAAGCACTTCTGCTGCTTCGACTGTGATTGTGTTCTGGCTGGAGAAACCTACGTCATGGAGAACAACAAGCCGGTGTGCCAGCCATGCTACATGAAGAACCATGCTGTGGTAAAGAGCTAATGCGCACACACACACACACACACACACACACTTATTCTAGTTGTTTCTTCCTGTTTTCTAGCTCACTATTACACTGATTTGCATCTCCTACCTGTGTGCGCGCGTGTGTGTGTGTGTGTACACACTGGTATTTGACTAACGATCACTTTGTGATACGATGTTTCACTTGCAAATAATACTGGTCTCTTCATGTGCTTTGCGACTTTATTTTGTTTATTCGTAATGAATCCAACTTTTAGGATGCAAACAATTAGATGTAAAAAAAACTTCATTTTGGTTTATTCACCTTCAGTAAGCACTTTTTTTTTTTTATTCCTACTTCAGTGTTAAAATAAATAAGTAAATAAATATATGTGATATAATTATAATATCACAAAAATTTCAATTATCATATGATATGATATTTTTGTCATATGACCCATCTCTTCCAGAGTTTATCCCGGGAACACTGAGACGTAGAGCATCACACACACTCGTTCACACCTTGGAGCAATTTAGAGTAGCCAATCGCATGCTTTAGGAAAGTTTGAGGAAACTGGAGAACCCGGAGGAAACTCTGAATCGAGATCTAAATCTAAATCGACGTCTATAATTTGTTTCATGTGAAACACCTTCCATGTTTTCTCCAGAAGAACACAGAGAAGGCTTTGACTTCCTCTTGTTGTAAGAGAACCTTTAAATACATCATATCGCCATGACGTTATGTCCACCAATGGTGGGTTTAGAATTAAAAACTAAAATTAGGAATAAAACGCAGCATGTCGTGCTTTTGTAGGAAAATAATCAACAACGAAGAGTTCCTGGGATCCACCTCCCAGACGTTGATTATTTTCCTATAACAGCAGTCCTGAAGTGTTTACACCACAGTAATTTGCCAATGATTACATTTTAAAAAATGTATTTATTAATGAATGACATGTCTTACTTTTATCCATTTATAGTTACTTTTAATGTTTTGGAACGTCCGCAAAACAAATAATCATTCGTTCCCTTCCGTCTTTTTCCCCCCCCCCCTCTTCAGTTGAGAAGACAAAAATAATGCAGCTTGTCAATAGCTTGTTAAAGAGAAACTGCAAAGCATCTGTCCTGAAGATGTCTCGCTGGAGACTCCTTCCATGAATGCTGACAAATGCACACCATTTTAAAAATCTGTTTAATATGTGGAGTCCCTGTGAATGAGCCGTTGCTATAGAAACGAGATTGCATTAGAACGAGTGCATTAATATTAACCTGTGAACCTGCAGAGTTACGGAAAATGAATCGTCACTTTCTGACCAATCAGAATGCAGAATTCAACAGCTCAGTGTTGTAAAGTGTGTGTGTGTGTGTGTGTGTGTGTGTGTTTGCAGCACTGCACGTCGTGTAAGAAGCCGATCGAGCCCGAGGCACAGCGCGTGTCCTACGGCGAGCACCACTGGCATGCCGAGCCTCAGTGTTTTCAGTGCTCGGGCTGCTCCAAGTGTCTCGTGGGTCAGCGCTTCATGGCCCTGCAGGGGAAACTGGTCTGCTCTGTCGAGTGCAAGAAGAAGGTCATGGTGCCGTAGAGAACATCTGCACGACCAAGCTACACGACCAAGTCCTCACTTTATAACCACTGTTTATAACCACTGTTTCAAATTGTTTTCAGCAAGCACTTGTTGTTTTTCTTTTCCTTTCTGGTAATTTAGCTTAATAATAGTGTTCATATTAACACAAGATCTTCAAAGCCGTGCGTGGTTTTGAATACGGCAGCCTGCAGGTAGGCAGCGATACAGTAAATGTAAATCAGCTGAGAGAGACAGATTGCCTTTGGTAATGGTCTACACACCGCCCTCACACTGTACACCACACGTCTCTGTCCTGCTGCTGTCCCCATCCAACCCAGTATTACACCAAATCTGATCTCCCAGACTCGGTCATTTTTTCAAGCAATAAAATCGCACTTTATTTTGTTTTTGTTTTGTCTTTTTTTTTTTTTTTTGTTATCTCCATTGTCTTGGCCTTGTAATGTAATAAATAATTTGCAAGAAAAATTGCGCAATTGGTCCTCCTTGCTGTCTTTTTAAAAATAACTAACTAGCCTAGCTTGCTCTCTGGATTAGTGTAGCTTGGTGTAACTCTTGTGACGAGGAGGTTGTTCGGCTTCTTTGTAGCTTTTCGAGGCAGAAAATCAAGAGAAGTCGAGCTGTCTGTGCGAATCGACTGAATGCATCTGCAGGTAAAGTGAGACGGCACATCAGGTAGCTGTAAATACACGCGCTGTTATTTTGCCGATTAAATATTTGTCGTTAATCTTTGATTTGTTCGACAACAAGGCTAAATAAGGCACAAGACATGTTGTCCAAACATTCTTGTTTTTTTTCCCCCCTTTTTTTCTGGTTTGCTGCCAACTTGCAACCTGATTGGTTACAAGGTAAAAAACTTTCTTAGAAAGGAATATGAGAAGAAGGCACGCCGGCGGAGGCAGTGTGATGCTCTGGGCAATGTTCTGCTGGGAAACCTTGGGCACTGGCATTCATGTGGATGTTACTTTGACACGTACCGCCTATCTAAACGTTGTTGAAGTACACCTCTTCATGGCAATGGTATTCACTAATGGCAGTGGCCTCTTTCAGGTGGATAATGCTGAAAATTTGTTCAGGAATGGTTTGAGGAACATGACCAAGAGCTCAAGGTGTTGACTTGGCTTCCAAATCTCAATCCGATCGAGCATCTGTGGGATGTGCAGGCCAAACATGTTCGATCAATGGGGGCCCCACCTCGCAACTTACAGGACTTAAAGGATCCGTTGTTAACGTCTTGGTGCCAGATACCACAGCACACCTTCAGAGGTCTTGTGGAGTCCATGCCTCGACGGGTCACAGCTGTTTTGGTGGCACAAGCCGGACCTACACAATATTAGGCAGGTGGTTTTAAGGTTATGGCTGATCGGTGTATTTTGTTGCAGGGTTCTCGATGGAACCTTTAAGGATTGCCATAAAAGGACACACTACTGCACAGAACCTTTACAAGGCACTAGATGGCACTTTTCTCTGTACAAAACACGCTGAATGTTTTTGGTTACAAACACTTTGCATCTTCATGTAATGTTCTCTTCAAAGGTTTATTGGATGGTTCCAGATGGTTCTAAGTGGATCTGTTTTCTAGAGCTACAGTATAATAAATGCCCTTCATTTATTTGTGGTACATGCTGGTGCTGCAGTTTCGGTTCGATCCCTTTTCGTAGAGCTAAAGAGAAGCACGCACCCCATCGTAAGGCACTCATGGAAAAAGGCAAGCACGGTATGTTATGTTTTGACATGAATGTGGAAACTCGCACAATTCAAGGAAGCCCGCTTCGAATGAGCTCCTATTGTTTTTCAGTGGCAGCCGGCTGAAGAACGTGACGCCGTTTCCTGTCACCTTACCTCTTTGTGTAGAATGCTACTGTAGAGGCTCGCCCTTCAGTCCCAGTCCCCTCAGATCGCCCCATGTATTTTAGGGCGGAGTTTTCCAGGAGGGAATTCTTTCCTTCGATGTCACCGATTTGCATGGTGGTTTCCATGCCAAGCACATTAACACACACACACACCAGAACTCGCTCACCCTCCTAAAACGGCTGCTTTGCTCTCCTGCTCCTGCTCCTGCTCTGGCTGCTCTCGGATTAGACGATGTGCTGATTTGCCTGTGGTCAACGAGAACCAGATGCAAAGCGTTTCTGCCGTTTTTAGTGCAGTGCTAGTGCTGTAGAAAGGCTAGTCAAGCCATACCCCTCAAACCCCCCCCCCCCCAACCACACACACACACACACAGCTGAATTCTGGAAAAATCTATGCTAGTCATTCAAAAGAGTTCCTAAGTTAACAATACGAACGATAATACTAGCATAGTTTGGTATCAATACACTTAGTGTCTTTGGAGAAATGAATTCTGGATTCTGATTGGTCGGATTAATTATTATTGGTCGGATTAATCTATACCAGCAGCTTGGGCAGTAGTGCAGCTGCAAATCCCAGGTTTATATTAAATACATTACGCTTTAAATATATTATATGGTGAAGTTTTCTGTAAGGAGATGTTTATTTATTTAACATTTATGGAAGGAGTCTCCAGTGTCAGTGATTTGTGGTTTCTGTGTAACATGGCAAGCTGTGTTTTTTCCCCCCTCAAATGATTATATTTAATAAAGAGAAAAAAGAGAGGCTGTAATGGTTGTGACGTTAGTGAATAAGAGCCGTTTCTCAGATGTGCAACATTAAATGTAACTATAAATGGATAAAAATTGACAAAATATCGTTCTTTAATTTAAAAAAAAACAATGCCATCTTTGGACAAATGGCTGTGGTTTAAGAGGAATAAAACACTTTTTTGGACTTCAGGGTGGTAACATTAACTCTCATTGTTGATTATTTTCTGTAAAGAGCATGCCATGTTTTGTTTTATTCCTCACTCAACAGGCTGTGAACAGGGATCGGGGTTTACCTTCTGACCCCTGATCGCTATCTGCCCCAGCAGTAGTAACTGATCCTTGCTTGCACATATAAGTGGAGTACAGAAACAAAGACGGGAAGGTAGAACGTCAGACTCTCCTGTTACCAGTGCATACTTTCCCTAATTAATCACCACTGTGTACATGTGTGTGTGTGTATGTGTGTGTTTGTGTGCATATATATATATATATATATATATATATATATATATATATATATATATATATATATATATATATATATATGCAACTAATTCTACAGTGGTTCTGAAAGAATGAACACTGAAAGTGACGAAACTAGGTAGATAGACAGATAGATAGATAGATAGATAGATAGACTTCTTACACTCTTCGAGAATTTTTTTTTATCTAGTGCTCTTACAGTCCTTTACTTTGTCCCGCTTTGTTGAAAAATCCTACAAGTTTTGTTTTCTCCAAAGGTTCTAAGTAGAACCCCTTAATCAAGCGAGAACCCCACAAATCTCTCAAGGAACCCTTTTTTAAAACCGTGGTACCCCTGCCTCAACACTTGCCTTAAACATATTTTTTTCAATTACAAGTTAAACCTAGCACTCCGAGTGCTTTGTCCCTGTAGGAGAAAAATTCAATTCAGTTGTATTTGTATAGCACTTTTAACAATGGAAATTGTCCCAAAGCAGCTTTACAGAAACAGATCAATTCAGGATATAGATTCTAAATGTATGAATTTCTCCCTAATGAGCAAGCCAGAGGCGACGGTGGCAATGAAAAACTCCCTGAGTTCTTCCGCTGTAAGGAAGAAACCTTGAGAGGAACCAGACTCAAAAGGGAACCCATCCTCAAGGGAGTAACAACGGATAGTGCGATTATAAATAAGTAAATCCCTTCTATAAATGTGCTAATACGACTTGGCCAAACAGTGCAGTTGTGTAACCAGGAAAATTCATTACAGTTTTTACATGAAGTCTGTTTTGTTGAACTTCTCCACTGTTCACTGATGGAGACTTGAGTGCAAAACCGTTTGTGGTAATTGCAGTACTAAAGGTATAATAGCAATTGTAGTCACATAGCATAACTGTTCATAACTGGAGCTACCTTATCTAGCGTGTAGCAGAGCGTTGACTCTAAACATTCAATCGCCTGATCTGATCAAGTTCTTTGGGATCAGATGGTGATCCAATCATAGTTAATATCTCTGCGAGGTCATTGATAAAACTCTGTGCAGTAGCTGACGTGAATGTATGTTTGACGCTGTAACGTGGCAAGATGCATGTATTATGATCAATACGCAATTTAAACGAGATGAGATAATGGTCTGAGTTAGCTTCAGACTGCGGAATTGTGACTATAATTTCTATATTTAATCCGTATGTTAGTATCAGGTGAAGAGTGTGGCCTCCACTATGAGTGGATCCTATTACGTTCTGATTAACCGCTACTGAATCTAGAATGGACACAACTGCTGTTCTCAGAGCGTCTTCCGGGTTATCAAAATGAATATTAAAGTTGGCAACAATTAATTCTTTGTCTAGAGAAACAACCAGGTTCGAGATAGAATCTGCAAACTCACCAAGGAAATCAGAATATGGCCCTGGGGGTCTGTAAATAATTAGTGGAATTGACTTGGTTAATTAGTTTACCAAAACAAACTTTCTGAAAATTTCTACATTTTTTTTTTTTAGCTCGGGGAACTGACCCCGTCTCAATATCGTGGAACCTAGGTGACGACTCCTAGAACCGTAGAACCCTACAACAGTGGATTTCCTCTTATTAATGGGTTGAAGAAACCCTTGAGGAAAGGAACCCATTCTTTTTTTAAAAGAGTGTTACTCTTCAACCTTCTCCTCATGCATCGTTTACTTTTGCAAATGCATTCCCAGGAAAAGATTTAAACCTCTTTAATTTATGGAACACTGAAAGGTTATTTGTGTGACATTTTTCAGAAGATAAGAACCTTTAACTATAAAAAGAACCCTTGAGGAACCCTTTTGGTCCCTGAGAGTGCACTTTTACATCAGTATTTCTGCAGGGGGCGCTCTTCCATACTTATAAACAAATTGAACGTAAGGTGTTTTTTTTAATCGACTCAGTCGAGCAGCTGCTGTGTTCAGGACACGCTCAGGAGAGGAACATGTGGAGAAACGTCTGCAAAAGGAGAAAAACAGGTGAGGAAATGGGCGTGGCGTGGGCTGAGGAATAAACATCAGCTGGAACCCGACTCAGCCTCCAGGTTCCTGATTCATGAAAGTCACTCAGTCGCTTGCTTTTTAATCAAGACTCCCTTTAGAAACCCTCTCAGACGTTTTCTCTGTTCTCCAACCCCCCCAAGGCCTGAAAGAATATCTATGGTCTCTCATGCGGTTAGTAAAAACCGGTCCGTGGAGCTTCGGTGATTCCACTTTTGACGATGCTGACACCTCACACGTCTCATAATTCATGTTTTCCTTTTACTACAGGTTAATATGCTTTTTTTGTGTGCACGTGACACGTGCTGCGCGTGTGTCTCTCGATCAGAAGCTCGGTGTTTATGTGAAGGTTTTAGGGAATGACTCACTCGAGGTTGTGTCTAATGGCCTGGGCATGCTCGATGTGAGCCGAGGCCTGGGGGAAAGCAGGCGCTGGCACTGTGCAGAACCCTTCTTTACATAATAGCTGCAATTCCTTTCCTCCGACTGTCATCCAGTCCATACACTCCTCTTCTACACTCCTCTTTTACACTCCTCTTCTACACTCCTCTTTTACACTCCTCTTCTGCACTTCTTTTATTCCTATTATTCTGGGTTCATCCATCAGATAGACACTAATCTGTGGTTTACATCACCTCCCTCTCTGGCTCTCTCCTTCTTTCTCTCTCTCTCTCCTTCATTCTCCTTGTCTTTGTCTCTCTTCTTGTCTCTCTCTCCTTCTCTTTCCTTCTGTCTCTGTCTCTCTCATTCTTTCTGTCTCCCTTGCCTTCTCTTTCACTCTTTCCATCTCTTTGTGTCTGTCTCTCCTCTTTCTGTATCTATCTCTTTCATTCTCTCTCTCCTTCTCGTTGTGTCTGTCTCTCTCAATCTTTCTGTCTCTCTTGCCTTCTCTTTCACTCTCTCCGTCTCTTTCTGTCTCTCTTCTTGTCTCTCTTTCTCTCCTTCTGCCTTTCTGTTTCTCCTTCTCTTTGTGTCTCTGTCTCTCTCATTCGTTCGGTCTCCCTTGCCTTCTCTTTCACTCTCTCCGTCTCTTTCTGTCTCTCTTCTTGTCTCTGTCTCTCTCCTTCTGCCTTTCTGTTTCTCCTTCTCTTTGTGTCTCGGTCTCTCTCATTCGTTCGGTCTCCCTTGCCTTCTCTTTCACTCTCTCCATCTCTTTCTGTCTCTCTCTCTCACTCCTTCTATATCTATCTCCTGTTGTCTCTCTTTCTCACTGTCCTTGTCTCTCTCTCCCCTTTTCTTTCTCTCTGTCTCTCTTCTTTTCTTTTTGTCTCTCTCTCCTTTGCTAACAGTTCTCCTTTCTCTCTCTCTACTTCTTTCCTTCTCTTCCTCTCTCTCCTTTCTCTGGTTCATTAGCTATTTCTTACTCTCTCTCTCTCTCTCTCTCTCTCTCTCTCAGGGATGAGCCACACCCTGCTGCAGAGATACCTGTCTCAGTACGTGGTTTAGGATTCATAGCTCATGCGGTTTCCAGATTCTTTAAAAATGACTGGAAAAGCAGTGGGAGTTTTAAAAATATCTCTTATCAGCAGGGAGGATTGCACAGAGGAGAAACTAGGGAGGAATAATACCCTCTGTGTCATGCTGTTAAAGGAAAATAATCAACTACAGGGTGTGACCCTCCATAAAGTTGATTATTTTCCAATAACTGCATGTCCTGAACTATTGAATTAATCTTATACTACGTCAATTTGTCAAGGATCACAACTGTCTATTTATTAAAGAATGACACTAGAGACTCCTTCCATAAATAAACTCCTTCCATAAATAAATTAAACCTGTGATTTGCAGCTGCACTACTGTCAGAGCTGCTGTTATAGAAAATTAATCAATACCCTCTGGCCAATCAGGATCAACAGTGCTGTGGTATATGCATGATGGATATAACGTATCACTGTGTAAAAATTTATAAAAAAAAACAAAAAAAAAAAACCAACAACAAACAAAAAAAGGAGCCATTTGTAAAGGTTTCCATTAAACATTCTGCCATCAGAATCGAATACATTACACCTTTTTTTATTCAGATTAATTGGATTACAGTATATAACTGGTTGTGTCTAGATAACCGTGGTGATTATAAACGGTAATTTAAATCACTATTAAATCATAAACTATTATGCTAAGATCAGAGTCCTGTAGGAAATCTTTAAATCTGAATAATAATAATAAAAAAAAAACATAAAATGTGTCAGAATGTGCCCATTCGAATCATCGGGAAAAACATACGCGCAATACTATTCCCAGTCATTACAAACCTTTACAGACCCTCTACCAAGCAATAGAAATTGGTATGACTTTATCATCCGCACACAGAAATGTCATAAATCCACAGGTTTTGACAGGTGAGATAGCGTAAATTAAAGACTGACACTCCCCTTTACACCCCCTGGCATTTTCTGCGTTTGGGAGCGACTGCTAAAATGCACTAAAAATCTGACAAACCATGTTAAAGATATGAGCTTTTCTCATAACAGTTGGGTCATGAAAGAGTGTTAAAAGGACACAAGCCAGCATGAGCGCTCACTAATGACGCCCTGAAGCCATGGGAGAAGTGGCATTAACGGGCCGAGGGTTCTTTCATGTATACTGTACATAGCGTTCAGGATAACTCAGTTTAGGAAGAGATTCAACTCTGAATCGACTCACTTGCAGGAAGTGAATCAAACATGCAATTTGTTTTGTTGTTGTTGTTGTTGTTGTTGTTATTTTTATAAACAGAAGCTGCTAAACTGAGCCTCCTGCTGAAAAAACAAAACAAAACAATAGAAACCCTTATAGAATTTTTAATGGTTTTTATGGGTGTAATGGAAATTGTATGGGTTTTAATGGAAACTGCAATGATCCCTGTGGGTCTCTACTAGTAATTTGTTGCCTTCTATTGGTGGCATGTTATGTCTAGTCAGTGCCATTAAGGACCAGAAATGGTAATGGTTTTAATGGTTAGCTGATGGTTTGTAATGGTATTTGCAGAGGAAACTACTGGAATTTCTGTGATGGTTTCTATTGTATTTTTTTTTCCAGCAAGGACAGAGCTGTAGCACACAGAAATGTCTGAAGATTTGGACTGATGAACAAAAACACATATTTTAAATTAGTTGTTTATATAATTATCGAATTGTTTATTTAGCTCCATCAGCCTCTTTGCTCTTTGTGCTCGGGTGACTTTTTTCCAATTCCTACACACCTCTTTTTGTCACCGTATTTCTGACCAATGAATGAACAAGGAAGTTGTATGAGCCTTCGCCAACGTTTTTTTGCTTTCCGATTACGTGCAGGTTGAAAACGAACCAAACCAAACAGAATCAGAAGAATCAAATTCGTGCTGATTCAGACTCGACAAGCAGACTAACAGGTTCATGCGAAAAAAACAACACAAGGTTCGGGTCTGTCCTGGTGGCCTTCTGAGCCGCTGCGAGTTCCGCCAGAACACCGGGGTCCGAGTGATTAAGATAAAAAAATGATGGCTCTAGAAGAAATGAATACATTATTTTTCATGAAACTGCAAGCCTCGTTGCTTCTCAGCACCTCGGTCACACTGCCTGCTCTGTTTAACAAGGCTGTCTTACAGTTTCCGCTTCCTGCCATTGTACACGGTCCTGTTTCCTATCTCTCCACGCTGGAAGGAGTGGGTCACGTCCAAATGTGCAGACTGTACCTTTGAAAAATGCTCCGAAATGGAAATAAATACACTCATCAGTCATCGAGAAACCATTGTCCTGTAATCCATAACACACCTACAATACTCAGTACACTGTACTGGTGTGTGTGTGTGTGTGTGTGTGTGTGTGTGTGTGTGTGTGTGTGTATAGTATTCTTATTCCACTGTTAATACAGAGAGTCTCAGAGCCTCAATCCCTCACTTTTCACAGAAATGACCAGCAGAAGGGAAGCAAACAAACACCAAACTGTGTGATGTTCCATGAATAAACAGATTTCCTCACTACCTTAGCATGTGTGTGTGTGTGTGTGTGTGTGTGTGTGTGTGTAGAGCACTGCCAGGACAGCCTTCTACACTGGAAGCAGATGTAGCAACGTGGAGGCAATATACTGCTTTATGCATCTCGTCCACTTGATTAAGAAATCATTCACGTTTCCTTCATTCATTTATCTTTAGTAAACGCTTTATCCTGGTTAGGATCCACAGAACCAGGCCACGCCCGTAATTCTAAGTCACTTTAAATAAAAGCCTTTGACAAATGAACAAAACGCTATGTAATTTACTCGTTGTTTTTCTTTTTCTTTTGTTCGACTGCTACATCTGACTTCAATCAGAGTGAAGAATTCCCGTGTTGTCTGTTTGAGCCACTCACTGAGACGTGGTGTTCATTACAATAACTACACCAGTAATTCTCTGGGGAAGGAATTTCAGCCACTTACTAGCATCTTTTAATGCATCAATAGCCTTTCTCTTTAGACCAAGTACAAGTGTGAATACCTATAGCTTTATTGATGTGGGAATGAGTAACCTCTGTAGTGTTAATCAATCTGGGATGTCACTGTGGACTCGTATTTAGCTCTGTTTATGTTTACACACGTGTGTGTTCATGCTAATGCTAATGAAGTACATGAGCTAGCAATATTAGTTAGCTTAGATCAAGAAGAGCAGGTGTCTTTTTTCACGTCGCTTCTGTGCAGCTGTAAATAAAGTACGTTTTTGTTTTCATTGTGTCTGACCTCCTTGTTGTCGATGACCGATTGCGGCAGATCTTTAAGAACAATGTGCTGGAACATACGTACGAGCTGTTGTTTTCACTCACCTAGCATCGACTGTAGGCATTTTTTCCAGACTAGCCAATGTGCGCTGCTAGCAATGAAGTCCTTGTTCTGAGTTTTGTTAGATATATATGTAAGACGTTTTATCGGGTTACTTTTACTGTAGTTCCTCCTCGTGATATTTTCACAGAGCAGTTTACAGTCTGCTATGCTTTGTTTGAATAATGAATCGTGGTTTTCGTGCAGATCGCTGTCATTTCCTGTCGTCTGTTAATTAGCACTGCAACGTACATGAGACTTACCTCACCTCATAGTATCACATGGTATCGCATGTTGGTATGCCAGTATTTTTTAAGGAAAATATTAGTAAATGGCGCGCATTTATATTGGAGCAATATGTTATACCAGTATTAGTATCGGTGCATTCATAATCTAGAACTATTTAAACATTATATCAAGGCAGCTGTGGGTCAGGTGGTACAGCGGGTTGTCCACTAATCGTAGGGTTGGCGGTTTGATTCCCGGCCCACATGACTCCACATGCCGAAGTGTCCTTGGGCAAGACACTGAACCCCAAGTTGCTCCCGATGGCAAGTTAGCGCCTTGCATGGCAGCTCTGCTACCATTGGTGTGTGAGTGTGTGTGTGAATGGGTGAATGAGACACAGTGTAAAGCGCTTTGGAAAAAAGTGCTATATAAGTGCAGACCATTTACATCAGCAAGCATCACCTCACTGAATGAAAATGTCAAATTGTTTCCCATATATAAATAAATATGCTAATATTATAAAAAAATATATACTACAGCGTGCAAGATAACATAATGTGCTGGTTGGGTAGAAACAATTAGAAGGATAACAGTCGCTTTATGAGCTAATAAATGTCCCAAACACAGACGCACGTCTTCCTTTTATGGTCATGAACGTGTCCTCGCTTATGTGCTTTAACGAGAAGTTTGTGGAACGAGAAGAGGGCTTAGATACACACCTTTCCTGAATCTAGGAATCAAAACACAGACGACTTTACAGCGTTTTGGATCTCTTCTATTCCACGTTCTTGTGTGAATTCTCATATTCCTTGGATAGATCATGAAATTATTACCCATAATGCACAGTGACAGTGTTGAATATGTAACAGTGTCTAAATAAATTCACATTTCAACTAAATGTCTATGATGAAATGTAAGAATATTTTCCTTGGTGAACAAAAAGTCGATTTTTCTTCTGTTTTTTTCTTTTTCTGCGTCGAACAGTAAATGAGAACGAATTGCAGGTAAGAACTAAAGTTGTGAGTGCTCATGTAGAGTGCAAATGTCTCACACGTTGCTAATGTGAATGTAGGGTTAAGGTGTGTACAGATAATAGATCTTATTTTGAAAGTGTAAGAGTACCATGTATAATGTATACGCTGTCTTGAAGTCACATGGCAAGTTTTACTTTTAAGGGCTCCTGGTTATTTTACTTTGTTTATACACTAATAGGTATATACTGTATACTTGAGTGTAAAATGAATATTTTCACTTTCCCAAGGGGAAAAAAAAGCCCTTTTACATCTTACCATTACACCTTTTGAGGGTGCACAGTGGCTTAGTGATTATTAAGTTTGCCTCACACCTCCGGGGTTGGGGGTTTGATTCCTGAGTTTACATGTTCTCCATGTGCTTTGGAGGTTTCCTCTGGGTACTCCAGTTTCCTCCCCCAGTCCAAAAACATGCACTGTAGGCTGTTTGGCATTTCCCAATTTTCCATAATGCATGAATGGTTGTGCAATTGTGCCTTGCGATAGGTTGGCACCCATCCATAGTGTCCCCCCGCCTTGTGCCCCGAGTTCCCTGGGATAGGCTCCAGGCTCCCTGCAACCCTGTGAAGGAGAAGCGGTACAGAAAATGGATGGATGGATTTTCCTTCAGACCTTAAAAGTACTCACTACAAATCTCGAAGGTCTCTTCTTCTCTCATCCAGCCAATGACTGTACACTATACCTGAATCAAATGGGCTTCGTTTAGCATCCAGTCAGCTTCATCAATGTCATCTGTGGTGACCTTCTCATGCTACACAATGCATTTAGTGCTACAGCTATCCGTGGATCTGACGATGGACAATAAACCAGACTGTAGTCATGAACCTGAGGATGAGTGCCCTAGCCCTACCTCGGTAAAAAGTTTCAATATGCTGGAGTAAAAAAAAAAGAGTCGTATAAAATGAGGCGTTTCCTTTACCTCCCTCGAAGTCGTGAACTCTATCTAATTTGAAAAATGATCTGGAGGGGTTTTTTTTAGTTGAGTTTTGCTAATTTGCTAACATCAACTGGTTATATTTACTAACCTAGCTTGTTTTCTTTGCTAAGCATCAATTCCAGTAGCTAACATAACTGGTTAGGCAGCAGGATGAAAATCTAGCTAACGGTCAATATTGTAGTCTCACAGAGAGTGAATGATGTTTTCAGTCAAAATGGTGGCTTGTCTTTAAAATGCAAATCAATACATTTACTATTTAGTACTGAAGAATTTAGACTTGGCTACATTTTTGTCTGGATCCTTCAACTTTTAATAAGATTTTTAGACACTATCTATCCTTTCATTTTAAATATAAAAGACTGAAGACTGAGACTGTCCCGCCCCGTGACTGAGACTGAAGGCTGCAGGGTCATCACAAGTCCAACTGCGACTTAGGACAGGCAAGTGAACGTTTGACCATTTCACACTCGCACATTCCACTCACTTTCTCTTCTGAAAAGGCAAAACAGATGAGTGGAAAAAAGACAGGCAGGTGCGAAATGGCTGGGAAAGTGTATCGTCCAGAGCGGAGCCAGAAATATCTGGAGAACTCCTGACCTTCAGGGCCTTGTTCCTTCGCAGAGAGGTGATACCACATTGATCTCAGTGACAGAATGAGCGAGTTCCAGCAGGGGAAAGGAGCATCCTGGATGGATTCCCTACTTTTTTGCATTCCAGAGGAACGTTAATGCACGACTCACTTCCTCCCACACCGTGCAGCGAGCCACGGCAGAGGAATACCAGGGAGTAGGCTTATCAGCAGCAGTTACTTAAACACTGCTCCCTTGAAAAGAGTCTTAACTTTTAAAAGTGTGTGTGTGAATCTCAGAGATGCACTTGTTCTTCTGTACACACCACCGACAGACTGAAATCACTGCCTCACTCATTCACTGTTTACTATACAGGGACAGAAACTGGACCAAATTCAGACACTGAGGACACTATTTGAAAGTGTAGTCTATTAAAAGTCCCCATAATGTATTTCCTTCTGAAACAGAGAATCCAAACAAACCTGACAGTAGCTTAGTGAACGAGCTAAATATGGACAACGGCGAAGACTTGAATGAGACAGCTGTGGAAGATTTCTCACTGTCGCCTTCACACGCTTTAACTAGGGCGATATCGTATATGACGAGACGCTGAGTGTTTTTGGGGATATGGCGTACATGTTAGAGCCAAGGCCAAGCGCCAGCGCTGCCGATGATGACGGAGAACCGTAGGAGACATCTGACGTGTCTGACTGATAGATAAAATTACACTACTGACTCTTACAAATGGAGACGCGGTAGAGAAAGAATTCTTCATCAGTCTGAGGTTGCAAAAACTTGCACAAGCTCCACCCACTTCCGAATGAATAAAGTCCAAACAGCCACAAACACACTGATGAACCATGTTCACTGTTAATGAGCGCCTACTGTAGATCAAGCCACGCCCCCGGGGGTTGGACACATACGTTCTAGAGAGCATTTAATTGGATGAACACAAAACAAGTACAGATTGAGTCATCAAAAATGTTCCCGGAAGTACCGAAGTATAAAATGAAAACTAGAATGTCTCCAAAACTTTTTGGTGTCCATAACACTAACATACTCAAACTGTGCTGCTATGAGGAGACAATGAAACCTTCCTAAAACTCAACATGCTTTCCATAGCACGACTAAAAATAAATCTAAATCCACCTGAAAAGCATTAGACATGCCAAGACAGCCTTGCATTTTTATCCCTGAATTGTCTACATCTCTCTCCTCTCCTCTCCACTACTAGCTGGTGTGTGGTGGGTGTTCTGGTGCACTATGGCTGCCGTCGCATCATCCAGGTGGATGCTACACACTGGTGGTGGTTGAGGAGATCCCCCCCCCCCCCCCATACAATGTAAAGCGCTTTGAGTGCCTAGAAAAGCACTATATAAATCTAAGGAATGAATTTTTATCCTGCCCTATAAGACCAAGACGCAGACCAGATCCTTTCTTTAATCATTCATTAAATTGATATATTTATCTAACTACCATCCAAAGCATGAGCATGAGAGCAGGATTGCAGCTGGCAGAGCTCTACTTCACTCTCTGTTCATGCTTGCTGGAGGAATTCATCTCCTGGAAGTGAGCGCTAGTATTTGTGCCATCGACATTTCTGCCTTCCAGCCAAGTCTGGAGAACAATAAGATCCTTTGGGCTTCTGTGGAACAGGTGTGTGAGATCTGCTGATGGGTTTTTTTTTCTCTCCTTGTGACTCAGGTGAAGTGTTAAGCCCTTGTGCACTTAAGTGTTTTTGTAACGATGAGGACCGATATTAAACGGAGTCCTGTGTGTGGTTGATGGATGCTGCTTGGCTCAGCAACCTTGGAGTAAGTGAGAAATTTGGAAGCGTGTCTTGATGTGTTGCATACGGCTTGGATGAGCAACAGGGAGCAGCCAGGTTCTTCACATGTGGAGTTTCGCATGTCCTTCCTGTGTCCATGTCGGTTTCCTCCAGGTTCTCTGCTTTCCTAAAAATAGTGGATTGGCATTTCTAAATTGCCTATAAGTGTGAAAGTGTGTGTGTGTGTGTGTGTGTGTGTGTGTGTGTGTGTGTGTGTGCATGGAGCATGGAGCATGTCATGCATATGATGGCATCCCATTCATTAAACAATATATTCCTACCTCACACTAAGTGTTCCTGGAATCGGATCCCCGCCACCCTGTCCAGGATAAAGTAGTTCCTGAACAAACAGTTACCAAGAGAGAGATCTCTATCTGTTTACCCTTATTCATATGATCACCTTTCATGCTTTTTCTGTATCTATTGACCATGGGGTGTGTTTTTCACAAGACACTGCTTTATTTTACAAGCTAATGCATGCATATCTCAGAATATCATCTCGTCCATGGAAATACTTGCTAACAAAATTCCTTGTAATGTTTTCCAAAAGTATGCTGGCAAGTCCACAGTGCTCCAGTCTGAGGTAATGCTATAGGGAAGAGCTAAATTACTCGACGACGAGTTTAAATGATAGACTTCATACTTTCCACATAAAAATGCACATTTACTTCTTTTAGAATTTTACCAGGTTAACAATATCACCAGCGAGTGCCTTGATATTATCACTGCAACGAAAACGGCACAAGTGTAACAGCGCTTGGATCGTAGGTCTGCAACAGATAGTCTGAACGTCGTTTCTGAACATTTTTTGAGACTTACAGCCAGTTCATACTGGATTTAGCGAAGTTTATTTGTGATTGTTGCGGCCAAAAATACTTGATTTATGCAATTTGAGGAGGTTTTTTTTTTTTTATGGAAAATTACTTGAATTATCAAAATTGCAATTGCAGGAAATTTTTTTGTACGGTCTTTCACAGTGATGACCTTTTAGCTATACTCGTGTTCCATACACGTGAATCAAAGGGGCTTTGGCTGAATGCTCGTTGTGATGACGTCACATGATGCGTCTTGGCACAACTATGCAGAAAATCTGCGTTAATTGTGAAAAATTGCAAGCTCCTGTAAATATTGTGGAATTTTCTGGATTTTGCGTTCATTTCTTCGATCGCTAAATCCTAGTGGGACTGTACAATATAATATAATACAGTACAATAAACAAAGCACGGAAACCTTTCATAACAGCATAAGGATTAAAAAAAACTAAAGCAACCGAAAGCTTGTGCTTGGTTTGTGAAACATACTAAACGTTATAGTCTCTCTTGTTTGTAATTTAAATTGGTTATTGGTATTGGGAACAGGAAATAATCCTTAGATTAGTATTAGACAAGAAAGTAACAAGATGTTGTCTTGTTAAATTGTTCCTCACGGTTTTTATTATTATTATTATTATTGAAAAATGTAATAACCAAAAATTACCTGTGATATACAAAGTCATGCTTTATTAACTCACAATTTTGAGATTAATCTTTGTAATATTTTCTCATACATTGCAGAAAATGGACTCAACGAATCGATGCACTTGTATATGGATGAAATAAAGTGCATTTCGAGAAAACAAATATGTTACAATTGTCTCAGCGCTCCCTTATACTATGCAACACACAGGCCCTCTCACATTATTTCTCCTCCACCATCAAAGTTATTTTCTTTTCTTTTATTTTCTTTTAAAGACACTAATAGCTGCAGGTTAAGCTCTCTGAACTTTCATTGTCTTTGCAGATTTGTCACATTTATGGGATTCCTTACTTTCACAAAAGGCCTTTAAACATCCCTGGAATGTTCTAGACGTGATTACTTTGTGGTATATGCTTAGAGTTACAGTATGTCAGGACAGGGGTTGTTGCGTGTTGCTACATTTCTACATTTCATAGCTATGTCTTTATTTCCCCCCGGTGCATTCGTCTTTATGAGTTTTGGCTGAAGTCTGTGCTGTCATGGCGCTCCATGTCCTTGTGCGATTGAGAAAAACCTGTTCAGCTTCATCTGTCAGTGGAAACATATCACACTGCACCTCTTACATTTCTGTCATTCTGAATGCGTGACCTAATGCAAACACGCTGCCTAACTGTCTCCTGTCTAAATAATCAGAGATGTCAAATTAAACAATAAGATAATGATATCAAATTTGTTCGACTGTCAGATTCTTGGCTGTGGTACTTCAGGGCTGCTTTTTTATTTTTTCACGATTATGAGACCAATATAGTCTAGCTTTCATTCAAGAGTCTGAGACTTTTTTCATTATTTCCAAGAAGGAAAAAGGGGTTTGACTGACATTCCAAACAGCCAATCACCATTACTCTCCATTAACCGTTTCTAATGAAATACTTCTTTTTCCTCTCAAAAGATTTTGAAATGTTTTTCAATAGGAAACCAATGTACAAAAGTGGGCGGGGCTTCTGAGGCTAAGACTAAAGAAAATGTAACCTACTGAAATGTTATTGTATCACGCTAACATTCAGAAAGCAAGCAACAAACTTTCTCCTTTTACTATTATAAATGATATCTGCCAGACTTTTTAAAACCATTTCCATTTCAGAATCAGCATCTTAGCTACTGAGGGTATCATCCATAACATTAGAGAAAAAGAGAAAAAGACTGCATGTTCCCTCCTACTGAATTTTTGAGATCCCTGCTTAATAAACCTCACCAAGTAAAAATGAAAAGTTTAAAAATGATATTTGCTTAATAATCAGAATAATAAACACTAAAATGGTTCGCCAGTCATGCCAGGAAGCCACAAATTATTGTATAACATCAAACACCCCTACAACGGACTATACCATTTCTTAAACGTCAACACTGCCTCAGACTTGAGTCCTCTTGTTGCAGATGTGTGTTATGTATGTAAATAAAAGATCTAGTGAACAATTGTGTCAGATACAGGAGAGAAAAATAGGAATGTTTTTGAGATGCTTCTCAGGTTCCAGTGTTTTGCTATGGGTGTTATGGTGATGTCGAATTTGTGGATTGTGATGTGGTTCCACCACACCTGCCTAGTCTTGCTGTAATCAAATTGGATTTGAGCCACTGTTTTTGCAATATCCCTGTCTGTCTGAGTGTCCTATTAACAACATACCTGTGTCTCGCTTTACCACCGCAACTCAAACTCCATTCAGGTATAAACACAAAAGAAGTCACTAAACCATGGCCATTTATTACCATTATTATTATTATTATTATCATTAGTAGTAGTAGTAGTAGTAGTAGCAGTAATAGTAGTAGTAATAATAAGATATAGTACTAGCATTATAATGGTAGTAGCAGCAGTAGTAGTAATAATAGTAACAGTAGTAGTGGTAGTAGCAGCAGCAGCAGTAGTTATAGTAATATTATTAATAGTAGTGGTCGTAGTAGCAATAATAATAGTCATTGTAGTTATTAATATTAGTTTTATTAGTATTAATATTAGTAGTTCAAGTAGCAATAGTAATAGTAGTTACATTGGTATTAATAGTAGTAGTAGCAATAGTAATAGTAGTTACATTAGCATTAATAGTAGTAGTTCAAGTAGCAATAGTAATAGTAGTTACATTAGCATTAATAGTAGTAGTTGTAGTAGTAATAGTAATAATAGTTGTAGTAGCAGCAGTAGTACACTGTAAAAAAAAGAAAAAAGAAAAGTTGACTTAACTTAAAATTTCAAGGCAACTTGCTGCACAGCTTTTTTGAGTTTACTCAACTTTTAACCAAAGTAGTTCACCTAACTAATTTACTGAGTAAGGTCACGTCTCCCAATTTGTACTCTTTTGTTCAGCTGATGGAGTTTTTATAGTTAAAAAAAAACTTTATAATCTTCTAAGCTTTTTTTTAACTATAAAAACTCCATCAGCTGAACAAAAGAGTACAAATTGGGAGACATGTGACCTTACTCAGTAAATTAATTGAACTATTTAAAAAGTAGTTTACTTAAGTAGTTACTTGGTTATAAGTTAGCAGCAAATAAATAAATAAATAAATAAATAAATAAATAAAAAGCTGTGTAGCAATTTCCCTTGAAATTTTAAGTTAAGTCAACTTTTCTTTTTTACAGTGTAGCAATAGTAATAATAGTAGCATTAATGATAGTAGTTGTAACAGCACTAGTAGCAAAAGTAATAATAGCAGTATTAATAGTAGTAGTTGTAGCAGCAGCAGTAGTAGCAATAGTAACAATAGCAGTATTAATAGTAGTAGTTGTAGCAGCAGCAGTAGTAGCAATAGTAACAATAGCAGTATTAATAGTAGTAGTTGTAGCAGCAGCAGTAGTAGCAATAGTAATAATAGCAGTATTAATAGTAGTAGTTGCAGTAGTAATAGTAATAGTAATAGTAATTGTAATAGTAATTATAGTTATAGTAGTTCTATTAGTAGTAGAAGTAGCAATAATAATAGTAGATGTTGTGGCAGCAACAGCAGCAGCAGTAGTAGTCTTAGTAGCAGTAATAGTAATAGTAGACATAACAGCAATAGTAATAGTAGAGGTATTAGTAGTAACAATAATAGTAGTAATAGTAGGAGTAGTAGTAGCAATAATAATAATAATAATAGTAGTAGACAATAAGAATCAACAGTTCTAACTAGCATCATAATGCGTTCTAGGGGAACCCTTAAAAGTTCTATATAGACCTTCCAACTGAGAGTTTGTAGTTGTACTCAGTAGTAGGAGTTGTAGTAGCAATAGTAATAATAGTAGTGTTAGTAGAAGTAGGAATAATAACAGTAGTAGTAATAGTAATAGTAGTAGCAACAGTAGCCGTAGTAATAATACTAAAAAGAAACAAGAGTTCCAACTGTCATCATATTGGAGCCCTTAAAAGTTTTAGCTGGAACCATACAGAGGGTTTTTCTTTAAAGAATCAGAGGGGCAGAACCATTAACCTGGAAAAAATACTTTTTTTTCCCTGAAGAGTGCATTTTGCAAAAAACAAAACAAAAACAAAACAAAATCTTCTTGCGTAAAAATGTCTGGAATATACTGTATACTGTAGTTGCATTTCTTTAGCTGTAATCTCATCATGAGGAAGATCTGAGTATTTGCACTGTTAGCAGGAGCACTGTTGTTGCTGTGGTTTTCAAGATCATTGGCTTGAAAAGAACCTTTATTGATTTAATGTAATCTTTTTAAAACATTTTTTAAAATCCTGTAACAGATCTCTCCTTTTGAGCAGATAATGAATGCGAATGTTTGTGAAGCGAAGAGGACACTGCCTGCAGCACAACACCTCCAGGCAACAGCATGGAACCTTTGACATCAATGTGCTAAACCGGAGTGTTTTTTTTTTACTGGGTGAGAGGGGAAACAGTGTGTGTAATCACACTCACAATGGCATTAGCCTAGTTAGTGTACAGTATTTACAGTGCATAAGTATTCACCCCCACACTTTCACACTTTCCAGGTTGTAACAGTACAAAATGTGTGTGTGTGTGGGGGGGGGGGTGAATACTTGTGAATGCAAGTTCATACAACTAGGAAACACATAGAAATTTAGATGACAAACATGTGAGTATCGCAAAGAAATATCTCGTCTTGCAATTTTTCCAACCTCAGCCATGCAGAGACCGAACCCTGCACTAATTGCTGCCCTCTGGCTACAAGTTGCATCGAGCAAACTCTTTATTGAGCAAGTCTTGTATTACACAATAAATTAAACTCGACAGAGGGAACGTCTAGGCACTCCCTTGCTCCCTTTACTCCTTTTTTTCCCCCTGGTTGCAGATGAGGCTGTGAAATTGACCACTCATCACACTCGACCTCTTTCAGTGCTGGGCTGGAAAATTCCTCTCTCTGATGCCTGTTCTAGGGAGGGGATGCTCGTTCGAACACACTCGTCTTTTCAATTTCTAATCCGACTTTATATGCAATGCCTGGAAAGATATCCTTAGCAGGGGGCGACTGGTATCAGTGTGCTAGCAGGGTGATAAAAAGACATCTTAAACAAAAACAAAAATTAATAATGTTACTAGCTCACTTCCAGTGCATAAACTCCAGACACGCACTTCAACCTCCCCCCCCCCCCCAAAAAACAGAACATTCAGTACGTCTTAAACTCTTCCCACATTATTCAACACACCTTCTTTTTTTGAAGGCCCTGAATGTCTTTCCCACAGATGCATCAATGGCAACGGCGCCTCTCTCTGTCTTTCTGTGTAATAAATTTTAGGCCCTAACAATGAGCTCCATGGAGCTGCAGGAGGTATCGCATGGTATTCTGTACTTCGACGATGTTCGGAAAGCTGCTACTGTTGTGATAGTCGGACGTAGCCTTCACACATCTGTGTCCTCATTCCATCGTGCTGGACGTGTCGGAAGGCGAGGAGAAAAATGGAAAGACAGTGGAAAAGTGGAAAAGGAAAAATAATGCCACGCCCATGGATATAAAGTGCTTTTCTAACATCTTCCAGATGGAATAAAAAGAAAAAAAAAGGTGCAGGTGCTTGCTTTGAAAACAAGGTTTGATTCATATCACTCCACCCCCGTGAAGCCGAGTAGATTGTTTTTAATGTTTGCTGCAGACATTCCACGGATTCCAGCAGACCAACCCGTCTTAGAAATAAACTTCATCAATCACAGGAGGGAAAAAAGGAGTTTAGAGAGAATCATTGCAGATGCGTTAAAAACTAAAAAAATGGGAGTATTTGAGGAGTGGAAATCACATGAGGTATATAAAGAAAGGCTCTTGTTATACACACACAAACACACACACGATCATTTAGTAGAAATGATGAATAGTCACCCTATCTATTGTTTAAAGCTGATCTGGGTTTTTAATCCTGAATCCAGAGCTTCATCTGGGCTGAGCTGATTCATCGCTGCCGCTTCTAATGACTCCACACTGCTGAAAAAAACCCATCACATTGTTATAGTTTATTCTTTCACTCACTTTATTTATTCGGTCGTTAGTTTATTCATGCATTCAAAATGCACAAACTGATCCACCACAACATTCCAGCAATCATTTATTCTTTCATTCATCTTCAGTGAGCTCTTTATCCTGGGCAGGGTTGTGGTGGATCCATGGCAATGCACCACACACACTGCTTCACACCTAGAGGCAATTTAGAGTTACCAATCCACCAAAAGGTATGTTTTAGGGAGGTAGGAGGACCCTGGAGAACCCAGAGGAACCCAAGCAGAGAGAGACCAAACCTGAGAAACTCCACACTGATAGTAAATCAAGATCAGGATCAAACCAGGGACTCTTTCTTTTTCTTTGGACAGTTCTATTTCCTGTTTTTGTTGATTGACATGCATCTGTGGCTTAATCAAAACTTGATCATATCACCACCAACCTTTTTTAGCACAACGTACCGCTTAGCATGAAACACTAGCTTCAAAAGCAGAGGTCAGACCGAAAGCAACTAAAATTTGCGGACTGAAAACGGTAATTTGCTTTCCATGGAAATGGATGATAGGAAGAACCGAATTTACGTGAACTTTGACCTCGGAAATTCACGAACCTTGGAAATGTGAGCCAATTCATAAGTAAGATTATAGCAAGCAGTTTCATTTCCTTGAAAATTTTTTTTAAATAAAAATAAAATTACTAATTGTTATATCATGGTCATGCAAGGGTCAGGTTTTGTCCTGCTATTTCCCTAACATCACTTCTCACACAATCATAGTTGCAAAAAACAAAAACAAGACTAGCTAGCTGTCTAATATTAGCTGTTTCACCACATTCATTCCAAAAACACACCCGAGAATTCATTTCCTGATTTTTGCTTCAACTCCATCATCCGCCGTGACTTTATCCGGAGTGACTGCTGGTTGATGTTAACTAGCATCCTAACTTCCTGGTACAATGCTTAGCCTACTATTAACAAACTTCCCTAATTATATAAAACTTAACAAAATAAAATAATACCTACCGTAATAGTGTCTAGTTTTACAAGCTAGCTACTGTCAGAAAGCTACTTTTGGAGAGGGTATATTAGCTAAGGTAAATAATTAGCTGGCTAACATTAGCACACTCAACACTTAGCTGGAAGTTGTGTGTTTAATGCTATGCTGCATATTGTGTTGACACGCTATGAAAGTGTTTGTGGTTGAATGATCAAATTGAACTTAAACTCCGCCCTCATTAAGCTAAGCATGCCTGTCAGTCATGTGGCTTTTTTTCCCCCTCTCAGCCATATTTCTTTGTCTTTCTACACCTTGAGCACATAGTGTATTAGCTCTATTCTGTTTTGCACTTATACATCTCTGTGCCTCATTGCTGAAGATTAATGTTCCTTCAGCGGGTCCTCCAGGCCTAACTGGAACATTTCTCAACCATTTCATGCCATCTTAGCTTCCGAGAGGTGATGAGTTCATGTGTGAGGACGGTGTCACGCTTCAACAGCAGACTTCTCTCCAAGACATGGTTTTCACACGGCTAATACAAAAAAAAAAAAAACAGCTGTCATTTCTGTGAGGACACTGAGAGCCAGAGGAAGTGGGCATGTCCCAAACAGGAAAGGTTTATAGACTTAATTTCAATTGTGTAGCAGTCGTCCATGTACAGGAGGAGGAGGAGGAGGAGGAGGAGGAATTTTCCCACTGAGGCTCAGGGGTGTCCTCGGCTTATTTTAGCTCAGTGACATCATTTCATATTCCCTCTCAACATCTGGTTCTGCTTTCGTTTACAGCAGATGCATATGACAGCAAGCGCTTTTGTGTCTGAGATCAAACATACAGTGTGTGAGGGAACAGAGGCAGCTGCAGGCCTACACATGGGTGAGGAATCCTTTACAGGGAACGCTAGCATTACTACGCTAATTGTCTGCTAATGCTACTTCAGTGCTGGTATCTGGCTAATTAGATTCATGAGCTGCAACTCTTCACTCGTCAGTTCTCTGGGTTCTTCTAAGAGGCGTAGTGTTGAGCTGTTCATCACTGCTCAGGCATTTCCTTTCATCATGACACACAGTGACCAGACTGGATGTGTCTCCTCCAGATTTATAAGAACAGGCGCTTTTTCCAATTTTTCCGTGCCAGTAACTGAAACAGACATGCATACAAAAAAAACAACATTGATACAGTGTGTCTAAAGGGCTTTAACGCTGAAGAAATTCACAAAAGTTTTGGCACCAAAAATTAGGAGTGTGCTTTTCCTATTATTCACCAGTCCAGTGCCAAAGTTTCCAGCTGCTTATGTTTAGAACCAACAGGAACTAATTGTACTTATGGCTACTTATTTTTGTCAATGAATCAATGAATCAATGATAATTTTCACTAATTTGTCTTTAGTGAGCGCTTTATCCTTGTCAGGTTTGCGGTGGATCCGGAGTCTATCCTGACAACAGTCTATCCCTGGGTGTGAGGCACTCTGGATGGGAAATCCACCTATTTCATGTTGCTGGGAGGACGGCGGAAACCAGAGAATCCATACGAAACCCACACAGATATGGGAAGAAACTCCAGAGACAGTAACCTGAGCTCAGAATCGAACCGGGGGACCCTGGAGCTGTGAGGCAGCAAGGTGACCCACGACACATCCATACCACCTAAATGATAATTTGGCCACTAGGAATTTTTTTTGTCAGAGTGGTTATCAATGCCATATGATGTGAGCATATGATGCGAACTATTCCCTGACTCTACTGAGCACACGTGACGAACGCCCACGTACGGCCTTTCTTTTACATAAACAATTGTGAATGAGTATTTTGCCCCACCCTTGATTGCCACCCCAGTAATGTCATTTGGTCCAACCAGGCTACCTCATAGTAAAAGGTCTGGCCACGCCCCCTGGCTAGTCCTTCTTCCTATCATCACAGTGCCTGTTGCAGTTCTCTCTCTCTCTGTAAACGTTCTCTCGGTTTCGGTTTAAGGCTGTATTGAGAGATTAACATTAGTACCTCCGTACCTCTAAATCTCTAAACAATGTGGTAGCACATGTGCACAATGTTTCAGCATGTCTGTAAACAGTACAGTACAGTACAGTTGGAGTGTCCTGGTCAAAAACTTCAGCAGGAAAGAGTGGGCCACCGCAGCATGACTTAATGGATCCGGTGCTGTCATGGCAACATGGTACAGCCAGAGTGATGTGTTTTTGGAGAGAGCTGAAGTTGCGGTTGTGGTGTTGACAAAATGTGCTTCACAGGTCAGGTTCCTGGAAGTAGGCGCAAGTTAAACACAGAGAGACAGATCTCTTTCTCTCTCTCCCTCCCACTCTTTGTCTTTCTCTCTCTCTCTCTCTCTCTGTCTCTCTCTCTCTTTATCTCTCTCACACACGCTCTGTCTCTCTTCGCACGTCTTTCTCACTTGGGTATAAACTGTATTGCTATAAACATTCATTCCTTGAACTAATCTCTCTTTTACCCTCTCTCTTGACTCTGTTGTTATTGAAAATGAATCAACACCTTCTGGCCAATCAGAATCTGGAATTCAACCGGCACCATGAACTTAAAAACAAACAAACAAAAGACATCCCTTGCTTGTGGTAAATCCTAGCAAAACGATCAAAGTGTGCCACTTACAACAACATAACATTTCCTGAGGTCAGGGTCAAAAACTTTTTGTGTTTAATGGATCCTTTCTAGACTAGTTGTTGTCCGTGGCACGTTTGAGGCAGATCCCCGCACTTCCTTTCAGACGTCAGTGTTTATTAACATGGTGAGACGTTTCCACCAGGTCTTATAGGATCTGTGTGCTCCTGTATAAAGCTTCCTCCTCTCCTGTTTACGGTTGCTTTGGCTGTGCAAGTTCCTGACATTCTCTTCTCCTCTGCAGTAAACAGTAGACAGAGACTTCTGAGCATTTCTGTGGGTGAAGGGAACTCTGTTTTCCAGGGCAGGAATGACTCATTTAGCCCAAATAAGGAAAAAAAGAAACTGAGTAGCTGTGTTCCCTTGTAGAGTGAGTTGGATTCTGGATGACAGTGTGCTAGTGGGCATTTTTAGGTATATGCTCTGACACGCTGGAGCCTTGAAGGCTAAAGTCTTGGCTATGTGCTTTTTTAATCACCTGGAACTGCTACTTATGAGTACTGAGGATTGATAAAAAGAAACTACCCAGAGGGTAAGCCCTGCGCGATAAAGGAGACCCTGTGTGATTCGTTCTGAATCACTCGGCACTGTTTGTGTGTGTTTTATTGTATCCAGGCAAACTCAACCCTGAAGTTTCCATCTTTCTGCTTGGAGCAGCACTTTCCTGAAACGCAGCCAGGAAAATGTGTGTCGGCTTGGCAGCCGGGCTGTGGGAAGACTAAGGGGCAGAGAGCTGAGGGAGTTCTTAGGCACAGGACTTTATTCAACTACATGCTTCCTTGGGACACTCTGTTTTGTGTGGGACAGACGAGTCCAAGGTCTGAACGCGTGCACCTGAGCAGGAAGTGTAGTTTATAGTGAGAATGGGATTTACAGGGAAGGAAGAGAGAAATAGTTGGGATTAAGATATGCAGGATTTACAATCCATCCGTGATCAGTTGCAACAGAATCTTTGTTGTCCCGGCACGCTCGTATTGTTCATCAATACAATGGGGTAGAGGATGGAAAGGTGATTAGCCAGTGATGCTGTTTTGGAGGTTCTTTGTTTTCTAATATTTGCGTCCATGAATCCATCCCCCGGGGCTAAGTGCCTGGAGACTATAGATAAAGTCCTAATTTCATGCACGGAAGGGATATCCCGGCCATTTCCCGGCGTTTATTAATTAGTAACTTCGCTCGGGTTGGGCTCCAGGAGTTTTGGCCAGGCACGCTGACCCCACCTCTGTTTCACTCTGTTATCTACCATGCATAACTTCCTGAGTGAGCACTTAGCATGGCTTACTCTAAGAGTGATGACGGATAGCGAGAGACTGAGGGATCATGAACTTTTGCATTTGTATTTCTTTTATGTTCCAGTCATTACTCAGAGATATAAGGAGACGGCAGTGTGATTGGTCTTGACTGTCTAGTTGAGATTAAGAGCACATGGAACAAATTGTCTCAAATAGTGCGTGAAAAAAACTACCTGTTGTCAGTGTGATGGCCAACAGGTATATATATTTTTGTCCTTCAAAGCTCTTCTTGATTCTTGTCTATATTCCGGGAAGGTAACTACAAAACTCGTGCTGTTATAGGAAAATAATCAACGATGGAATGCTGTGTGAAGCGGAATTTCGTAGAACAGCACATCCTGAAATGTATTATTCCTCCTACACCACCAATTTTCCAAGGATTGCAACGATTGTTTCATTTTCATTCTCCGTCCATAAATGTTAAATAAACACCTTTCTCCTCACAGAAAATGTCACCATAGCAAAAAAAAGTGTTTATGTGGAGTGTCCGCCGTACAAATTCCTGTGAATGAGCTGTTACCATAGCAACGATAACGTATTAGAACGAGCGCATTAATATCAACCTGCTAGAACTGCTTTTATAGAAAATTAATCAACAGTTTCTCATACAGTTTTATGGTTTGTGACCATAAAATAGGTTTAACAACCCCCTGAATATTTTGAACATTAAACAGATGCAAATATAAATACAGATAATGTCTGTCTCTCTCTCTCTCTCTCTCTCTCTCTCTGTCTCTCTCTCTCTCATGTGGTGTTTCCATGTCCAAATCGCTTCACTCTCCTGAGCTCTGTGTCTCTCTCAGTGATGGGCTAATGTATGCAGGTAGCACTCAGAGTTCAGTAAACACACAACACTGTGCCATGTTTTATGTTGCCATAGCAACCTTTTTATTTGAACCCTCTATGTTTTCTCTCTCTGAGACTGTGTGGTTGGCGTGGAGCTGCATGCCAGCCAGTCACAGCGCAGATCAACCAGACTTGTAAAGGCCTGGCCTCTCGCAGTTTATCAAATACACCACTGGGATGTGTTTGTTGTGATAGAGCCGGCAGTATGACATCATCACCTGCAGCAAGTCTCTCAAACATTTTTTTGTCACCTTCAACTGAAATGATTAGCCTTAAGTATTATTGGAGACTTTATGGGCTGACATTACGTGCTTTATAACTTTATAATAAATGCCAAAACCTGTTAGTTGAAGTGTCATACTTTTCAGTTTATGAAATATATTAGCATCTTAATATGTGTTTGCTATTTTGAGGTCATAAAAAAACTTCCAAAAAACGTATCATAAATATATATTCAGTAAAGAACTCCATACTGCTAATAGGAAATTTAATAGGAATGATATTTCAGCTTTAGTGATCTTTTGCTAAATCCATATTTAGGTTGAGATTTCATGCTTGATATCTAATGTATCAATGTTCTAACACCCAAGAATGGAAAAGTAGCAGGTGGAGAGAGATGATTATAGCTTTTTAACCGAAGCATGTCAGCAAACCAAATGGAGTAGATTTTTTTTTTTTTATTCCAGTGCTCATGAGGAATGACAGCAGAGGAATGTACAACCTCACACTTCTAACACAAACACAATCTCATGCCTATTTTTCCATGAAAGAATAAGCAAGTGAGCTGACAGATTGATTGACATGAAGGGTTTTTTTTTCCACAGGAAATACTAATAATTTTAAATGTTTCCTGGAGTACACCAAAAAAGATTATACAGGGAAGTGAGAGCTGAGGATTACACGTTATTAAAGGAAACTGGCTGTCAAGGTTTGAGACATTGTTCATATTAATAACATCCTGGGAATGGGGAAAAATGAATGCGATATAAACCATGTACAACGGCTTGCATAAGTATTCACCCCCTGAACGTTTCCACATTTTGTAATGTTGCGAGCTGGAATTGGGATTTCATGTCAGGAGTGTACACAAAATAACCTCTCATGTTGAAATTTAGAGAAAAAAATGAATATTGTTAGCAACATTATTTACAAGTAAAAAAGAAGTGTTGTTAAAGTATTGGAAAATTTGCTAAAGTATTAACCCTTGCTGGTGTGAAAAAAAATTTGTTGCCATCAGAAGTGACATTTAGTTGAATGGAGTCGATCTGTGTGCAGTTCAAATGTCATGTGATCATGTGTCAATAAAAACAGACCCGTTTCTGAAAGAACCCAGAGCTTTATTTTAGAGAACATACACAAACCAAACAGCAGCACGAATGCCAAGGAGCTGTCAAGAGATAGCAAGGGTTTGGTTATTAAAAAATATCCCAGACATTGAACATCTTGTGGAGATATATTATTAAAGAATGGAAAAAATATGGCACAGACATATGGCAACTCTGCCTAGAGGAGGATTTAGTGACTGGGTAAAGAGGGGATTAGGCAAAGAAGCAACCAAGTGGCCAAGGGCAATTCTGAACATGATGCTACCACCACCATGCTTCTGGTGCAAGCAAAGTTTTATTAACATCCAAGTCACTGTCACAACATAGGCAGAGGGTGTAGGCAAAATGTGTACACAGAGAAGGGAAAACAAAACAACGAAACATGAAATCAAAACCTTGTAAAGAACGATAGATAATGAATGGTTGAAATAGGTGGAGTTGAAACTGAAACAGGAACTAGATTAGCTTGTGTTCAGGTGAGTGTGAGAGTCTTAGCTCTCCTTTTTTCTCAGACTCAGAGCTATTATAAGCAATCCATGCTCAGCACCGTATATCAAGTAGCATGATTGTTTTAACTTGTCACATGACTTCTTGTTTCTACTTTCGTGAAGGCAGAGAAATGGTTATTATGGTTATTGATATATAATATCAATATCATTTGTAAGTCGCTTTGGATAAAAGCGTCTGCTAAATGAATAAATGTAAATGTAAATATATAAAAACAGACTTTCATAGCATGGGAGCAGCTCATGGGAGCTAATTAGCTCAGCTTAAGACGTGCCATGTATCCAACAAGCATTTTTCTTTGCCGTTGAGTGTCGTTAAGTACCACAGGAAAATACTTGTTATGCCCGACCCCCAAATGAGCCCAGAATTAATCAAAAGGAGAACAAATTTTTGTCTATGGGTGTACTGTACAAGACGTGTATGTGGTAAGGGTTTTGGATGCTCTGAGATCACTCTGAGTCCTGAATCCTTTTCACTTGTGCTACTGCTTTTACTGGAATAAAAACATTCACCATTTTTCACCAAGCTCAAATAAGTCCTTTCTGTTATTCCTTACAGGGGGTGAATATTTATACATGGCACTGTAATATTCCAGATTAGAGTCAATAACATTGTCTGGTTCTGTTCACTATAATCAGTGTGAGAGGAGGATAGAGTTGTTACAACATTACTGCAGAAAAAGCAGAAGCACTGATAAGCACTGTGTGAATAAAGGCAATGTAACCCACAGTGACCCTGAGACAAGCCAAAGCAGCTGGAATGTCTGCTCTCCTTTCTGCATGTTGTGTAAAATATTTACTCAGTCAGTGCCACGGCTTCCATGGTGAGGAAAGCGGTGTGTGGACATCTCGCTCGCTCTCATTCTTTTCCTGAGTGAGACAGGATTTTATGTAAAGGTGCAATAGCCGAGTGTTTTTATTCCTTACATGTACAAATAACCAGGAAGATACATGGATTAATTCATGGCCTTAGCAAAAGTGTATTAAGTCGCTGAGAAAACCCATTTGGAAAACAGAGTCCGGAATGATTGTTTGTGTCTCCTGGATGTCAAACATTTTATAGATACTCTATGGGCTACCAAAGATCCTGGGGTGGAGCTTCATGAACATGGGCGGGAACCTTTAAAAAAAAAAAAAAGACTTACCTGATGACTAATCTTACAAAGTAGTATCTTTTATTACACAAATATAATAAATACACAAAATTAGTGAGTAATAGAGAATAAAGGAAAAAAAAAAAATACACAGACTTTAATACAAAATACCAAACACGCACACAGACACACATGTGTATATGTATATATATATATATATATATATATATATATATATATATATATATATAAATGAAATACTGCAAATGAAAAATGTACACTCCCATTCCCTGAAGTTTCTTATGTTTTGATTGCAACACCATGCGGTGCTGAATTCTCAAATCTGATTGGTCAGAAGGTTCATTCATTTTCTACATACTAGTGCAGCTGCAAATCGCAGTGTTACAGAATATTAATGCACTCATTCTAATACATTATCATTTCAATAGTAACAGCTCATTCACAGGGACTTGTGCGACAGATATTTTCAAGTTTTCTTTAAGTAGATGTTTGTTTAATAGTTATGGAAGGAGTCTCCAGTGTCAGCTTTTTGTTTTCAGTTTTCAGACATCATCAGGACAGAGCAGTTTACGCTTTGGGGTTTTTCGTGACAAGCTGTTTTTCATCTGTTTGTTTGTTTTTGGCTTTTGGAGAGAGAGAGAGAGAGAGAGAGAGAGAGAGAGAGAGAGAGAGAGAGAGAGCGTGTAAAATGTATAAAACGTATGGTATATCATTCTTTAATAAATAGTACAATATAATTGCTGTGGTGTAAGAGGAATTAAACACATCAGGACGAGCTGTTATGGGGAGATAATCAACTTTGGGGTAACAGTAACTCTGCTTCATCTCAACACTCTGTTGTTGATTATTTTCCTATAACGACACAACATGGAGTGTTTTATGATTCATAGAAATATATTCAAGTGTAGAATATATTCAGAGAATGCTTTGATACAAAAAATTTTTTTATACAAAATGACATGCACACTAATAATATAATAATAATTCAGTGAATTTATACAACATATTTGTTTTCTATAAAATAAAAAAAATATTTTAAAAAGGTGAAGATGATGTGCGGAATTGCTATAATATATACAAATATACATACAAAACTTTTATTTCAAATGCACATCTAGCCCTGACTCTTACACACTAACCTCTTACAGAGGCTGTTTTTAGCCAAGTCCTGCTCAACCTTGGAATTTTGACATTTTCTCTCTTCAACAGAGCGAGACGGAGAGTCAATCCCGGCGCTGTTTGTGATGCTGGCACTAAATAAGGCTGCCCTGTAAGTCACGCGCTCACAGAAACACAAACGAGGGAAAAAACAGCCCTGAGGAATGTGCCACTGAGATGGGGTGAAGCATCCTGATTGAAAACCACAACAACTTGCTCGCATCATCCCATCATCCCAGTGTCCCAACGCTATCCTGTCTGTTAGTGCTCAGTTTCACATTTCAATCCTGCTCCTATCTCTCTTGGCATGTGCACGACCAGGCTGTTTGTAAGCTTTGACTCAGGTTCTGCCTCTTAACTCTTCACTGGCACTGAACAAGCTTGGTGGCAACCATCACAGAGTTTAGTAGTTTTCCGGAAATGTTTACATCGGTGTACGTTCCCTGTTTTTTTGGGTTTTTTTTTTTTGCTGCAGTGAAGGTGAACCATGCAATAACAGCATTCCAATGTCCAGTACTAGAAGTAAGTAACCCTGAGCGCTTTTCTAAAACTTTTATTATCACTTTTTTTTTTTTAAATATTCTTTGATTTTCTGTGTGGCTGACCATCTTGCTAAGAGATCCTGCAGCAGTCAAACAAACCCCCTCTCTGTGAATCCCGGCTCGGCCTCGTCGCAGTGGAATCCCGTGCTAAATTTTGCCTTTAATTACGCACAACCACTCTCCCTCCATCCCTCCCACTCTCTCTCTCTCCTTCTCCTTCTTCCCCCCGTTCTCTTTCTCTCCAACCACTCTATCATCCAAGCACACTGCTCTCCTTCAGCCCGGCCCTCAAATAGTCCTGTTGAGGTTATTTTTAGGGCGCACGCTCCCTTTCCCTCCATTTTGCTCCACAAACATTGATTCTTCACGAGAGCGTGATTTTTGTCATCCGTTTAGCCTTTGTGTAAGGAGTGTGCTCCTAATTCAGCAATCTGTCAGCAGATACAGACTCCCTGAAGTCAAAAGACTCAACTTGTCATGTTACTGAAAATAAATAAATAAACCCAAAGCGAAAACTCCTCTATCCTGGAGACTTTACAGTATCTGAAAAGTTAAAAAGTGCTGCCACTGGAGACTCCTTCCAAAAATGTTACACATAGTGAGTAATAGATTTAAGTAATAAATGAAATATGTGGGAAAATCTCATGCCTCATATTCCCACCTAGCTAATACATTCCTTATATTTTCTGTACCTCATCTCATCCCTGATTTGCATGGTTTCTTCACACCACTCTTGGATCTTCAGCTGAAGTTCCTACATTTATGATTTAGCCATAGCATTTATGATTCTCAAGCCTCGACTACAGTGATATTGAAAACTTTTGAAAAGTACTTCAAGGCTATTTTCACCTGACAGAAATGCGCAGATTCCCTAAAGTTTGCACACCTTCACACCCTTACAGCACAAACAAAAGACTGATCACAAGTGATTCAAGTCGAGGGTCGACGATTCTAAGATTTTGAAAGTCGTGCACTCTGCATTACTCAGCGCACATCATTAGATGTCTCGTCTATCAACATATGCTATGGTTGAATTCCTTACATGCTGTAGTTCCGGCATTAGATAACAATTTAATTACTCAAGGTGGTGCAAACAAATACATCCTTTGTGAACATGAGCATTCTAAAATCTTTGTAAAATGTGGTGGATTTCTAACAAAATATCTAAACTACAGGAAGTTCATACGGCTGCTCTAATGCTGTAATCCACTGTACTCAGAACTCCGAAAGACCCGACCTCCGATACGGGAAAATTCAACTCTGTGTTTTAAAAACGTTGTAGGTGTAGATTCGTAATATAAATCTGTTGATTTCAACTCAGTGTTACTAATGCAATAAAACTGTTGTGACATCAATGTTATGATCAAAGATGAACAACAGTTGACCCTGTCTTAAACGTCTTTTTTTAATCGCTAGTCACACAGAAATAATTCATGTAGATCTTCTTCATATGTTTATCAAATTTGGAGACTAGACGTACAAATATGACCTTGTTCTAGACATCCATTGTTTTCCGAGCCGGTGCAATGTGTTTAGATTGGAACTCAGGAAAGATCAGGAAAGATCTGGATCCAGTAGACCCACTTCATCAGAACATGCTAAAATTCCTGTAAAATTCCTGTACTGGGAGTCTCTCATACACAATAATGTTAATACAGGAGACGCCCGTTCCAGTGCACGTAAAACTCTCTAACTCCCTTCAGTTTAGTCAATATGTAATGGTGGGATAAGGAGGCTTCTGTTTTATAACATGACATGAATCACTGGCATTTTCAGGGTTTCAGGAGTGAAATATGCTTTTAAAAAAAAGCCCTGGCTTTTTCCTTTTACATACTGTACTGTTACTCAGGGATTAGAAAAGTGTAGTTTTATTTTCTTTCAATTTATTCCTGCTCCAGTGTTCTCCATCTTCATTCAGAAAGCAGTTAGACTGAAAGAAAAGAACACTTAATAACATTCTTTTCACACGATAGTCGACTCGGCTTATAGGAATGCCTAGGCTATATATATACAGTGAGGGAAAAAAGTATTTGATCCCCTGCTGATTTTGTACATTTGCCCACTGACAAAGAAATGATCAGTCTATAATTTTAATGGTAGATTTATTTGAACAGTGAGAGACAGAATAACAACAAAAAAATCCAGAAAAACGCATGTCAAAAATGTTATAAATTGATTTGCATTTTAATGAGGGAAATATGTATTTGACCCCTCTGCAAAACATGACTTAGTACTTGGTGGCAAAACCCTTGTTAGCAATCACAGAGGTCAGAGGTTTCTTGTAGTTGGCCACCAGGTTTGCACACATCTCAGGAGGGATTTTGTCCCACTCCTCTTTGCAGATCTTCTCCAAGTCATTAAGGTTTCGAGGCTGACGTTTGGCAACTCTAACCTTCAGCTCCCTCCACAGATTTTCTATGGGGATTAAGGTCTGGAGACTGGCTAGGCCACTCCAGGACCTTAATGTGCTTCTTCTTGAGCCACTCCTTTGTTGCCTTGGCCATGTGTTTTGGGTCATTGTCATGCTGGAATACCCATCCACGACCCATTTTCAATGCCCTGGCTGAGGGAAGGAGGTTCTCACCCAAGATTTGACGGTACATGGCCCCGTCCATCATCCCTTTGATGCAGTGAAGTTGTCCTGTCCCTTTAGCAGAAAAACACCCCCAAATCATAATGTTTCCACCTCCATGTTTGACGGTGGGGATGGTGTTCTTGGGGTCATAGGCAGCATTCCTCCTCCTCCAAACACGGCGAGTTGAGTTGATGCCAAAGAGCTTCATTTTGGTCTCATCTGACCACAACACTTTCACCCAGATGTCCTCTGAATCATTCAGATGTTCATTGGCAAACTTCAGACGGGCATGTATATGTGCTTTCTTGAGCAGGTGGACCTTGCGGGCGCTGCAGGATTTCAGACCTTCACGGTGTAGTGTGTTACCAATTGTTTTCTTGGTGACTATGGTCCCAGCTGCCTTGAGATCATTGACAAGATCCTCCCATGTAGTTCTGGGCTGATTCCTCACTGTTCTCATGATCATTGCAGCTCCACGAGGTGAGATCTTGCATGGAGCCCCAGGCCGAGGGAGATTGACAGTTCTTTTGTGTTTCTTCCATTTGCGAATAATCGCACCAACTGTTGTCACCTTCTCACCAAGCTGCTTGGCAATGATCTTGTAGCCCATTCCAGACTTGTGTAGGTCTGCAATCTTGTCCCTGACATCCTTGGAGAGCTCTTTGGTCTTGACCATGGTGGAGAGTTTGGAATCTGATTGATTGATTGCTTCTGTGGACAGGTGTCTTTTATACAGGTAATGAGCTGAGATTAGGAGCACTCCCTTTAAGAGTGTGCTCCTAATCTCAGCTTGTTACCTGTATAAAAGACACCTGGGAGCCAGAAATCTTTCTGATTGAGAGGGGGTCAAATACCTATTTCCCTCATTAAAATGCAAATCAATTTATAACATTTTTGACATGCGTTTTTCTGGATTTTCTTGTTGTTATTCTGTCTCTCACTGTTCAAATAAACCTACCATTAAAATTATAGACTGATCATTTCTTTGTCAGTGGGCAAACGTACAAAATCAGCAGGGGATCAAATACTTCTTTCCCCTCACTGTAAAACTAAACGTTGCATTTAACCAGAAACTTGAACTTATTTTTGAACATTTTCAGAGCATGAGTCTACTTTACAGTATGATTTGTTGCTGGCAGAATCATTAGAAAACTACGCTCCACGTGGAGTTTCCTGATCTCCAAAAGTCTGGTTGTAGCGGACATCTGTCTAAGATCATATCCTCCTGTAGTCAGACAGGAAGTGATGAATTCTTGATCGGAAATTAGGCCTGTTTGGAAAACGTTTAGGTTTTTAGGCTACACAGAAAAATAACAATATTTGACGGCTAAGCACGTTTTAAATGAACATTTTCGTTTTTGTTCGTTCTTAGCATTTCAGTTTCTGAAAACCTTATATGAAGTAGGGAATTAAAAAACTATATGTTGAGCTGTTATAGGAAAATAATCATCAGCGGGACGGGATGATGTAGATGAGTTACTGCTACCATGCTGAAGTTGATTATTTTCCCATAACAAGACATCCTGAAGTGTTTTACTCCTCTTATACCACAGCAGTTTAGCAATGATTCCACTTCTTTATTTATTAAAGAACACGTACTTTTTATCCATTTATAGTTATGTTTAATGTTGTGAAACGTCCGTGAGACAAGTTAGTTCCTGTTCTCCCTTCCGTTATAGCAGCTATAAACAGTTGCTCCCTCACCAGTCTCTCTTTTCTCTCTCTCTCTCTCTCTCTCTCTCTCTCTCTCTCTTTCTCTCTTGAATTTAATAGGACAAAAAAAAATTTAAACGCAGCTTGTTGTGTTACCGAAAAACCGCAAAGAAGCGTAAACTCCTCTGTCCTGAAGATATCGGAAAACTTCAAGCTATAGCTTTACTTCTGACTGTTACAAAGCACTGACACTGGAGACTCCTTCCAGAAGTGTTAAATAAACGCTTTCTTGCAGAAAACTTCGCCATATCAACGATTACACACTTATTTAAAAATGTGCTACTATAGAAACGAGAACATATTAGGACAAGCTCGACTTAAAATCTTTTTTTTTTTTATTATCTGAAGACCATATCCTACACACTCAGCATGGGAGTGTCTGTATAATAAAGGTCTGAACTACTGAAGTACTCATGGAAAAAAATGCACCAACCTGCACAGCAATCATTCTGCTGCTGGACCACACACTGTCCTGCCTTTTTTATGAATGTGCCCTGGCCTGAATAAGTGTGTGTGTGCGTGTGTGTGTGTGTGTATGTGTGTATGTGTATCGTGTGGGTGTTGCCCATGATGGCTCAGAGGTTTCAAAACAAGCTCTTCTGATTAGAGCACAATAATAGGAACGTTTAGTAGCTCGAGGTCCTCAGTTGATTGGGGACGTAATGAAGATGTGAGAATCAATCAGTGCTGCGCCTCATCTCCACCCCCATCTCCACCGCCATCACAAACAAGAAGATTATGAAAAAGGACAAAGCGAGGGGTGTGTCTTGTTCAGAAAGCTAACGTTTCCAGTGGTGACCCTGTAGGAATGTGGCCTTTGTAACACACAGGCATCTTTTGTTTTCTCAAACACCTCAGAGCTTTTAGTGTGCATAAAGATGGTTCTGTTGTTGATTATTATGGCAGCGCAGGTTTAAGAGTAATTCACAGAGATTTCCTGAGACTAAAAACCTCTCAGAGCTTCGGGTTGTAGCCTCACAGGGCCAGTATTTGTAAACTACGAGGATTTCACAGTGCATTTTACTTACACGTTTGTTTTCTGTGCCGTGATTTAAAGGTGTAGTCAGTAATTTTGGCACAAGTTAACTGTTTCAGAAAAATTCGGACACAGACAGTCAATTACAAGTCCCTTGGTTCCCTCAATATTTCCAGAACAGTATATATTACATAAGTTACCGAACAACGTCACATGATTCAATAGGCCATGCCAATGTGTGTGCATTCTGTATTTTTTCCCACAATTCATTTATTTGCACGTGTTTTTATTTTTCCACGTGATCACATATTATTCACTTTTCAGGGCATAACATGGTGAAATTCACCTTTAAATAACATAAAATCACAGGGACAAAAGTTTAAAATGTATGTACTGATTAAAATTTTAATCTGTGCCCATTTGTATGAAAAATGTTTTTTTAAGCCAGTCTTTTTCAAATCTTCATAATTAAGTTATGATTTATTTAAAACAAAAGGATTTGGTTTATTTGGTTATTTTCCACAGTGAATATACAGATTATTCTTTCAAATCATTTAAATTTTTCACATTTTGCCATCATATATTTCTAAAAATATATAAATCGTATATAACACTTTTGTTTCAATATCATTTCAGTATTAAGTAATGCCACTGATCATTTTTCGTTTTTCTTTTTTATCAGCTGACCTTTTACATTAGATTCATTAACACGTGATAGATTCCTTGAAATTAACCATAGAACATTTTTATCAAATGAGAAAAACTATATTTAACAGTGCATCTTAACAAAAATCAACCAAACTTCCTGTATATGTTCAGATATTGACTGCAGTGTTTGCTCTGAAACCAATCATGTAAAATATACATGCCAGCACTGAAGCTAATTATCAGAAATCACAAGTGACCTGTCTTACAGGCACCTAGAGATGTGCCTATGTCCTGATGGGTTGGATGTTGGTCATGTAACCTGCAGCGATTGAAGGCAAGACACAAGTGTGTAAATTCAACATAGTCCATAGTGAAAGAAAAAAAAAAAACAGACATACGCAAAAACATGGACACAAAGCATGAAAATGAGGTTTGGAACAAAATGATACATAAATAAGCGATAAGATTTCACAATCTGAGAAGAAAGAGTATGGTATAAATAGACAAACGAATTAAGGGTTAAACACAGAACAGGTGCACACATTTGAGGAACAAACCAATGACAAGACCGGGGGCGGAGACATGACTAGAACTAAAACAAAGGCACAGGGCAAAACTAAAGTGCACGTATGACAAAGAACAAGCACAGATGTGGGATTCGTGACAGTTGGTCCACATCAGGTTGTTTTTTCATTTCTGATTTCAGAAACTGAAGCTGCCACTACATGAGGAGAAATTTCACCAAATATTACAAACTCACTGACCCAATTTTTACTTGACCAACATAATGACAGGAAGCATGCTACTTTCACCTGGGTATAAAAATAATGGAGATGGCCGGCAGCATTTTAATAAAGCACCTGGTTGAGGATAAATTTGAGGATTGGCTGATAATCTGCTGTAGGAATATCAAGAAATGGTTGTTGGAAACTTCAGAGGCTGTTACATAATACACAGAATGCATGTGTTGGAAAGACCAGTACAGGTGAGGTCTATGTAAAAACTTCTGGTGTTTACAACCATGTGGGAATGACAGGTGTCCTACGAGTCACAGGTAATCTTCAACAGTCCGTATTTGCCCTGTTTGATTAGCCACTTTTTAACAACCTAAAGCTTATTAAACTTTTATTGCACTGAAAATAATGCAATATAATGTATAAGATGTATAAAGAGTAAGAGGTGGATGTGTGGAATCATCTCGGGTAGCTCTTGTCAAATGGAGTTGTTGGTTTTTTTTCGGTTATACAAGTGGAAAACACAGCACACTGTTATCAAAGTTATTTCCAAAGTTACTGTTATCAAAACACCATCAGTGCTTGGGGTCCTACTAGAATTGAATGTTTATTATTATTATTATTATTATTATTATTATTATTATGGCATATTCTCACTGTGCTGTGGAGGTTTCCTCCCCCAGTCCAAAGATATGTATGATAGACTTCCCGCTTCCAAGGTAAGTTGAATGCAGTGCCATTATAGTACTTTGATAGGGGAGTCTATGGGAACAAACAAAATAATTCATATGCTTTTAATGAAATTTGGTACAGTGATAGAGGAGGGTCTCAGCTACCTACACATCAATTTTGGTGTACACAACTCAAGCACTCTAGCGCCACCAATAGGGCAAATTTGGACATACTCTTACAATAATTATTATTGATTTTTTAAAGCTATTCGCTGGTTTGAATGGTGACTTGAGTTAAATTGGTATAATCCAAACTTCAATAACTCAAAAGCAAGTCAAATAATTTCACTTGGACATAATGTGTTCTGTGAGTGGAAAGTTCAGGAATAACACGCTCCATGGTTCTAAATATTATTGTACACATTTACTGTATATAATGAGTAAATCCATGCTGAGGAGTCTGTATTATTTATTTTACACTTTTTTTTTGTAGGAATAGCAATAGAATGTGGAGATATTTGTTAAAGTGGAATTAGCTGATACATGTGCACAGGAAGTATACAAGCAAGAACACGTCCTTCGTTCCTATTTAGGCTACAATTACACTGAAAACATTTCAGCGAAATGAGATGAGCAGATACGCCACAAGCACAAAGCCATCGTGTACTTAATCTCACTGCCAAATCTCCAATGTTTGTCTTATCTAAGCTTTACTCTTACATCCTAAATGAGACGGACAATCGTTTTATTGGCGTGTTTGCAAAGTGACTCTTTACCTCGGTTAAACTTTTAAATGGGTTCTTCATGGCGCACTACGTTTGACAAGTTGCACATGGAGTGAAGTATTTAAATAGAGGGAGTAAAAATGCTGTATTTTTAGCTTTGGCCTATTTTTACACACACACACACACACACACACACACACACACACGCCTGTGCTCCTCTTCGATTAAGTTGGATGTTGAACCCAGAGAACAAAAAACGAAGCTCCATAGGGATTTCTCCATGGAATTATAAACAGCCGGTCCTCTTTTTTAAAGTTTAACTCAGATACTCTCCAGGCTGGTTGTGTGTTTCTCCCAAAACCATGTAAGGAAATATCGGGAAACTCAAGAGCCACAGGAACCTGGCAGTGACTCTGGAAGAACAAGAACAAGCTTGGTGGATTTTATAAGAACCCCACAACATGTACTTCTTAATCCAGTGGTTCTGAAACTTTTTGTAGCCACGGAGTATTTAGCTGTATAATAACTTAGATATAGTTCATGAAAATGACTTTAAATGTGCTCAATCAGCCATAACATTAAAACCACTGACAGGTGACATGAATAACATTGATTATCTCGTTACAATGGAACCTGTCAAGGGGTGGGATATATTAGGCAGCAAATGAACAGTCAGTTCTCAAAGTTGATGTGTTGGAAGAAGGAAAAATGGGCAAGTGGAAGGATCTGAGTGACTTTAACAAGAGATAAATTGTGATGGCAAGACGACTGGGTCAGTGCATCTCCAAAATGGCAGGTCTTGTGGGGTGTTCCCAGTATGCAGTGGTTAGTACCTACCAGAAGTGGTCCAAGGAAGGACAACCAGTAAACTGGCAACAGGTTCATGGGTGCCCAAGGCTCATTGATGCATGTGGGGAGCAAAGGCTAGCCTGTCTAGTCCAATGGCACGGGGATGCACTATGGGAAGAAGGCAAGTCGACTGAGGCAGTGTGATGCTCTGGGCAATGTCATGCTGGGACACCTTGGCTCCTGGCATTTTTGTAGATGTTACTTTGACACGTACCACCTACCTAAACATTGTTGCAGATCAAGTTCATGGCAACATTATTCCCTAATGGCAGTGGCCTCTTTCAGCAGGATAATGCGCCTTGCCACACTGCAAAAATTGTCCAGGAACGGTTTGAGGAACATGACAAAGAGTTCAAGATGTTGAATTGGCCTCCAAATTTCCCAGATCTCAATCCAATTAAATATGTGAGGGATGTGCTGGGCAAACAAGTCCGATCCATAGAGGCCCACCTTGCCACTTTCAGGACATAAAGGATCTGCTGCATAATGCCTTGGTGCCAGATACCATAGCACACCTTCATTATATATAAAGACTGAGCAATATGTAAGAAATAATACACTTGGTGACGTGCTCATAAAGAAAAATAATCAACAGTGCTGTGATGTGATAAAGCAGAGTCACTGTTACCACTCCAAAGTTAATTATTTTCCAATAACTGTATAAGAGTGTTTTATTTCTCTCATACCACAGCAGTTTTCCAAAGATTACAATTTTTATTAATTAAAAAAATGTCATGTCATACTTTTTATCCATTTATAGTTACATTTACTGTTGTGGAACAGCAGTTAGTTCCTGTTCACACTTATGTTATACAGTCCCCTCCGAAACTATTGGAACGGTGAGAGCAATTAATTTGTTTGTGCTGTACACCAAAGGCATTTGAGTTTGAGAGCAAAAGATGGATATGAGACGAGTTTAGGATTTCAGCTTTTATTTCCTGGTATTTACATCTAGATGTGTTAAACAGCATAAAAAACATTGAACATTTGTATCAGTCCACCCGATTTTTAGGTGAGCAAAAGTATAGGAACAGACAAGTCTTGAAGTAAAATAAAATAACTAAACACTTACTATTTGGTTGCATATCCCTTGCTTGCAATAATCGCATTAATCGGGCGACTCACTTACATCACCAAATTGTTGGTTTCTTCTTCTTTTGTGATGCTTTCCCAGACTTTTACTGCAGCCTCTTTCAGATGTTTGACTTGGGGGGTTTCTCCCTTCAGTCTCCTCTTCAGGAGATGAAATGCTGCTCAATTGGGTTAAGGCGTGGTGATTGACTTGTCCAATCTAAAACCTTCCACTTTTCCCCCCTGATGAAGTTTTTTGTTGAGTTGGCAGTGTGTTTTGTATCATTGTCTTGCTGCATGATGAAGTTCCACCCAATTAATTTGGATGCATTTCTCTGTAAATTGGCAAAAAATATTCCTGTAAACTTCTGAATTCATTCTGCTGCTACCATCATGAGTTACATCATCAATAAAGTTTAGTGAGCCTATTCCAGAAGCAGCCATGCAAGCCCAAGCCATGACACTACCACCACCATATTTCACAGATGAGCTTGTATGTTTTGGATCATGAACAGATCCTTTCCTTCTCCACACTTTGGCCTTTCCAGCACTTTGGTAGAGATTATTCTTGTTTCCAGATGTTTTGTGGCACATCTCTGTATTTCGTTGTGAATTCCAATCTGGCTTTCTGATACTGCTGATGAGTGGTTTGCATCTTGTGGTATGGCCTCTATATTTCTGCTCTCAAAGTCTTCTCTGAATGGTGGACTGTGATACCTTCTACGTTCACACCTGCCCTGTGGAGGTTGTTGGTGATATCACTGACTGTTGTTTTTGGGTTTTTCTTCACAGCTCTCACAATGTTTCTGTCATCAATTGCTGTTGTTTTCCTTTCCTTGGCCAACCCATACCGTGTCTGTTGCTCAGTAGACCGGTGGTTTCTTTCTTTTTCAGGACATTCCAAATTGTTGTATTGGCTATACCCGGTGTTTGTGCAATGACTGATTTATCTTCCCTCTTTTCTCAGCTTCAAAATGGCCTTCTTTTCTCCCATAAACAGCTCTCTGATCTTCATGCTGGCTTATCCTTTTTAACAACAAATGCAGTCTTCACAGGTGAAACTTCAGGCTAAACCCAAGAGTAGATGTTCAGAGCTATTTATTGTTTAAACAATCTAACAAATCTAACATGTTACAATATCTTTGCTTGCTTGATAACATGACACTCAAATAGTTAGCGGCTCTTCCATCATAATAAGTGTCACAGTTTTTTAACCTCAGATATAAACACTCAGTTTATTGGTTGCGCTTTGAAAAGGTTAGCGTGAACTGGGTCAAAGTTGAATTCAAGTGAAGGCTCCAAGCCGACAAATCCGAATCTCTCCATAGAATGAAGAAGAAGAAAAAACAACACATATCTGATCTCAGAGTTTCTCAGCTGTTTCTCTATCAGAGGGATCTGCCGTGTTTGACTGATGCTGGAAAATGGTTGCAGGGGATACTGTCATGCTGTAGAGATGAATTTTCCACTCAGCAGGAGTGAAAGGACCATGGCACAATCTCAGACATGTCAGAACGTCCTCTCCTCTGGTTCTAGAGAAAACCTAGTGGCACAAATGTGTTTACTGTAACTCCAAACTTTTTAAAATAGGTTGCAAGACCAATAAGTTTGCAAGAAAAACAAACATGGAGGACAAAGTGGCAGCGAAAATGAGCCTAATTAGTTAGTAAGCCATATAATCATCTCCAGCAAGCAATATGTTTGTAAGGGTCCCTTGTAAGGGTCACGGTGGATCTCCAGACCTATCCTCAGAATACATCCTGGATGGGATTACATGCACATACACATTCACAGTGTAGCCAATCCACCTAGCGGCATGTACTGGGAGGTGGGAGGAAACCAGAGAACTGAGAGGAAACCCATGTAAACACATGGAGAACCTGCAAATCTCCATACAGACAAAACTCGAGCTCAGGATTGAAACGGGAATCCTGCAGCTGTGAAGTGGCATCGCTAACTGCTACACTACCGAGCCAGCCATGGAAGAACTGTAAAATTATATATGTAAAATATTATTATCATAAATATGAGACCCACCCAGTATTTCCTGCCAGGACAAAGAATAAAGCCGGTGTCATGTTTTGGCCCAACTACTAGCTTGATACACTTCCAGTTCTGTTGAAATAGCATTTTGGTTTTAAATTTACAGGTTTGACTGTAACTGCTCCATAAACAGATATTTAGCGACGGATAAAGTTCCACATCTGGAAGTGCTATTTGATGTCGACTTCCATTCTCGTTATGATTAGCCAATGCTCATTCGGACAGGAAAATATATTTTTGGCAGTGGGAAAGAATGAGCACAAAATGGCCTGGTATATCTCGTTCGTGTCATTATCGCAGAAAAAGACTCGCTGCATAATTCAACCAAATATCTGGTCGCTGTGTCCCATCCATGGCCTAACAGCTGACTGTCGTTTGTGGCTGTACATTCCTGAGACAGGTACGCAGTTTCACCGCTTTTATTAATATTTATTAACCGCTGTGGTTTTTTTTTCTTTTTTTCTGTCAGGAAGTCGCAACTGCTGAGGACTGCACTGATATCGCTGTTTTCATCCGTATCAGGCAAGAGGAAGCCTGTCACTGCATTCCAAACACCCAGATCAATCCAGTGGGAACAATGTTTTTCCAAGGGTATGGGAACCTTCAGCTGATTCTTATCAAGATTATCACGATTATCGGAAACTGGAGTAACGTCAGAGAACGTTAAAGCAAACAGCTGTTAAACTATTGACTTCAATTGATAAATCAATAATTGTCTCATCAACAATGGGGTTCCCCATATCCATAAACTTTATATAAACAAATAAGGTATAAAACTCTGTCATGCTGTTCGAGGAAAATGATCAACGGTGAGGTGGTGTGATGAAGCGAAGTTACTGTTACAACCCCTGAAATGGATTATTTTCCTTTAACAGCAAATCCTGAAATGATTTATTCCTCTTATATCACAGCAATTTGCCAACGATTATAATTTTTTTTTTAGAATGACACATTGTACTTTTTATATTGATTGTTATTGACACTGGAGACACCTTCCATGAATCGTAAGTCAACATCTCCTTACAGTAAACCTCAGCTTCCTTTAGACAAATGAGCCGTTACTATACACCGATCAGCAATAACATTAAAACCACCTGCTAAATATTGTGTAGGTCCCGCTTGTGGTGCCTAAACAGCTGTGCCCTGTCGAGGCATGGACTCCACATGACTGCTGAAGGTGTGCTGTGGTATCTGGCACCAAAATGTTAACAGCAGATCCTTTAAGTCCTGCAAGTTACAAGGTGGGGCCTCCACGGATCAGACATGTTTGCACAGCACATCCCAGAGATGCTCGATCAGATTGAGATCTGGAGAATTTGGAGGCCAAGTCAATACCTTGAACTCTTTGTCATGTTCCTCAAACCATTCCTGAACAATTTTTGCAGTGTAATAGGGTGAAAGAGGCCACTGCTATTAGGGAATACCGTTGCCATGAAGGGGTGTACTTGGTCTGCAACAATGTTTAGGTAGGTGGTACGTGCCAGAGTAACAGCCCCATGAATGCCAGGACCCAAGGTTTCCAAGCAGAACATTGCCCAGAGCATCACCCTCCCTCTGTCTTCTTCCCATAGTGCATCCTGGTGACATCTCTTTCCCAGGTAAGCGTCACATACGCACCCGGTCGTCCACATGATGTAAAAGAAAATGTTACCCATCAGACCAGGCCATCTTCTTCCACTGCTTCATGGTCCAGTTCTGATGCTCACGTACCCGTTGTAGGTGCTTTACAAATTATAACAAGCACATTAACTGTTGTCGGAGCTGCTGTTACAGAAGATGAATCAGCACCTTCTGACCAATTAGAATCAAGCGTTCATCAGCTCTGCAGTTTAAACATAGTTACCAAATGTATTAATGTGTTTAGAGTTTAGTTTTGCTCTGGAGCTTTGAACCTAATGTAGCTAATAACATAGTTAGTAATGGAAGTCTGTCTCACCTCAAACCACACCCAGCTGTCATCTATATTTTTTTGAGTGCCATTATTTCTTCAAAATTTAAACATGATGAGGTACTGATACACAAAATGTAGATGCGCATTAATATTGACATTTCTGTTGGTGGCAATTCCAGTAAACACACAAGAGCTGAATCACGGTACTCAGCTGTGGTGCTTCGCTGTCAGAAACTAGCCCAGAGTTTATCCTGGGGGATTAAACACTGCATTGTGTCAACACTGAGACCAGAAAGCTTCTCTCTCACACACACAACTGTTTTGCTGTCATGAGTTAGAAAGACCTTTCTCGTTTTTCCCTTCCTGCTTCCAACACAATGAGCTTACTGTTTGCACCTTCATCGGTTTGTTGTAGAGGATTCAAAACACCGAAAAGTGCAGGAGTGGATGTATTTCTTCAATGCAAGATTCATAATGGGAGAAATGTTTATGTATTTAAAGAAAAAAAAGCATTCAACCCCTACACATAGTGATATAAAATACTTTAGTAAAAATTTAATTCCTCACCTAAGAATAGAAAGACAAACTCCTAAATTTAATTAAGGTATTAAAGTAAAAGAAGAATAAATATTAATGAGAAAGAGTTTAATTCCGAATGATAAATCAATGTCTTTTTCACCAAGGAACCAAGAAGGACAACATCAGCTAAAGCTAACTAACAACATTCCTAGTCTCATTCCTAATCTTTTTCATATTATCTAGCATGAGAATAACTAGCCAAATGCTAACTGCAAGCTGTCAATGATAAATACAAAGTGTAAATAGCAGCAGATAGATTACAGTGAATGTTTAGTTAAAGTTTAGATTTGTAAGGAATTGACTCCTTGAAACTATCTGATGCTGAAAGGTCACCTTATGGCTTTATAGATATGTGATTATAGAGAAATGTAGCGTTTGAAATGTACTGAAAGTGCAGAATAAGTAGAGAGATTTTTCTCTTGAAATGTAGGAAGTAAAAGTCTAAAGTATTAGGTGAAGAAAAATACTTTTAAAAAAACAGTCTTTAGTATGGTAATAAATGATTTTTTCTCTGAAGCTGCTTTGTGACACTAGCAAACACTAATTAGTACAATAGTTAGCAAAACATTAACTAGCTAATAAATATGCTACAATAGAATACATTCATGAACAAAGGTGTACATGTATATATTTACACTACCTGTCAAAATTTTGACATATCCATTCTTTATTTTTATTTTTTCCACCACATTTTAGAATAATAATAAAGTCATCAAAACTCTGTAGTAACACAAATGGAACTATGGGAATTATGTTGTGATAAAAAATCCAAAATAAATAAAAGATTATTTACCGCTGTATGGTCTTGGCCACCGTGCTGCAGCTCAGTGTCAGGGTCTTGGCAATCTTCTTATAGCCTAGGCCATCTTTATGTAGAGCAACAATTCTTTTTTTTCAGATCCTCAGAGAGTTCTTTGCCATGAGGTGCCATGTTGAACTTCCAGTGACCGGTATGAGGGAGTGTGAGAGCGGTGACACCAAATTTAACACACCTGTTCCCCATTCACACCTGAGACCTTGTAACACTAACAAGTCACATGACACCGGGGAGGGAAAATGGCTAATTGGGCCCAATTTGGACATTTTCATTTAGGGGTGTACTCACTTTTGTTGCCAGCGTTTTAGACATTAATGGCTGTGTGTTGAGTTATTTTGAGGGGCCAGCAAATTTACACTGTTACACAAGCTGTACACTCACTACTTTACATTGTAGCATAGTGTCATTTCTTCAGTGTTGTCACATGAAAAGATATAATCAAATATTTACAAAAATGTGAGGGGTGTACTCACTTTTGTGAGATACTGTATATATATTCTGCTAATCGGAGATGTAATATAGATAATTCAAAGCGATTTGCATTAAAGATGGCAGGGCAGTCATCATAGCAACTGCAACCACATGGGGAACGACGCTAAAGTGTACGCTGAGGCAAGCTGAACTGTGTAGCCTACTCTAGATAATTTCCAAGTAGAGAGTATAGCTTAATCTGTACTGTAAGCATTGAGCAACAAGTGAGAGATCCTATGTGGGGTTTGATTTTACAACAGCTTTCTAATTAACACTTAATTGATATTTCAGAGGCCTGACTTCCCAACAGTGTGGTCTATTTGAAGCCAATATACTGTAAGAACCATCTCACAGCTCCAGGGAGCAGTTCCATCCTGAGCTCGAGTTTCTGTCTCTGTGGAGATTCATACGTTCTCCCCGTGTCACATGCCGCTAGGTGGACTGACTATGCTTAATAACCCTTAGGTGTGAATGTGTGTGTACAGTATGTGTGTGTGTGTGTGTTTAATGAACTGGTGTCCCATCCAGGGTGTACAGACTACGGATCTACTGAAATACTGAGCAGGATACTACAGAAGGGGTCTGTTTCTGCTCATCTTTTAATCATGATCCACCAGTAGGCATGCATCTACAGTATGAATCTTCTTGATTCAGGCTGAATTTGAAGCTTGCAGGCTTTTGCAATCATGGACCAAGATCTGAAGTGTACAGCAGTGGTCACCAAACCTGTTCTTTGAGATCTACATTCCTGCAGGTTTCATCTCCAACCAAAATCTAGCACACCTGTTTTATTTGATCAAGAACTTCTTAAGGCAATGATTAGATAGTCAGGTGGGCACGATTATGGTTGGAGCTAAAGTCTTCAGGAAGGTAGATCTCCAGGAACAGGGCTGGTGGCTACTGGTGTACAGGGTCAGGATATCATTGATCTCTCCTTCTGAACATGATTGATTGAACCGGAGTATGTGATGCACATCACATGGCATTAGGATTCATTACTGCTATGCAGCCAGTGTTCCAAAGAACACTGTGGCCACCAGATCCACCATGACCCCACAGGATATAATGCTTACTCAAGATGTGTAAATGACGTGGTTTAGTAGAGTTTTGTGCCAGTAAAGTGTGATCTGAGACGAGCAGGGAGGGGTAGAGCTGATTAGGCACACCTGAACCTTATTTCCCTTTCTTTATTCATACAACTTGCAGTGAGTGTGTTTAAGTCTGACCATCGGCATGCAAATAATCCCAGGACGTCATCTTCCACAATGAACCATCCATCCAGCCATCCATTTTCCATACCGATTATCCTACACAGGGTCACGGGGAAACTGGAGGGGACTATCCCAGGGGACTCGGGGCACAAGGCGGGGGACCCTTTGGACAGGTTGGCAACCCATCGCAAGGCACAATCACATACACATTCACAATTTGGAAATGCCAATCTGCCTCCAACACAAGTGTTTGGACTGGAGGAGGAAACCGGGGTACCTGGAGCAAGCCCCCAAAGCACAGGGAGAACATGCAATCTCCGCGCATGCAGGACGGAGGCAGGATTCGAACCTCCTGACCATGGAGGTGCGAGACAAACGTGCTAACCACTAAGAACACACTGTGATAAATGCGAGCTAATTTAAAAGCAGTTAACTAGTGGGTTAGTTATTTAGGACAACAGAAGGATATGGAGGTTGTTCCTTATTTGCATATCATGCCCATTCATATATATAATCCTTGCATATTTAATGAGGGCCATTTTAAGTCATTTCCTGGGCATTAGAAACATTAAGCAGTTTTAAAATGGAGACAGAAGTTTTGTAAATGGATGACTGCTTCTAATCACCGTTATACAGAACCTTAAACATTCCATGCAGAACCCAAGAACTGAGAACCTTTCAGAAAAGCTAAAAGTTATTAAACACTTTCAGTGAGTTACGGGTTTGATCCAAAGTCCCATCATCACTACAACAAAAAAAGGAAGTAGTGGTTTATGGAGTGGTTGTATGGTTAAACTGAGCGCGTGCCCGCGCTTCACACGTGCGCGCAGTGAGCTTCTTTGCGAGCCAAGCGCGAGTAGAGCGGGAAGCGCGCGCCGCGTCTCCTGGACTTATAAAACAAAAACAATAAATAAATAAAAGAGTGGTAGAGATGGGACTCGAAAAAGAGACAGCAGAGACGTGCGTCTTCTTGGATGAAAATGTGTTTCACAGCACGATTGAGCCCATTCTTCAGAAAAAGAAACAGAAAGCGCGCGCGCCGCTACCGGACCGGGACCCTCGAGACATTAGCGCGCACTTAAAGGTAAGTCATTCAAAGAGATGCAGAATCGCTGTGGGTAAAGATTTGGAAAAGGTTTCTTTTTTAATACTATGCAAACTTTTAGAGAATTAGTAGCGGTATTAGGCGTGATTTCAGTTTGCTTGTGTGATTGAATAATTTGAAGGATTTCGGAGGCGTCCCAAACCGCATACTGAGTAGTAGGGTAGACCTACTAGCCTATTCTGTAAAGCATTTGGCGTAATGCACTAACACACACACAAAGCAAATGGAAAACATCCATCCATCCATCCATCCATTCATTCATCCAATTTCTATACTGCTTATCCTACTGGGTCACAGGGAACCTGGAGCCTATACCAGGCAGCATCGGGCACAAGGCGGGGTACACCCTGCACAGGGTGCCCATCCATCGCAGGGCACAATCACATACACATACTACAGACACTTTGGACATGCCAATCAGCCTACCATGCATGTCTTTGGACTAGGGGAGGAAACCGGAGAACCCGGAGGAAACCCCCACAGCACGGGGAGAACATGCAAACTCCACACACAGAATCGAACCCTCCAACCCTGGAGCTGTGAGGCGAACATGCTAACCACTAAGCCACCATGTGTCCTATGGGAAAACATCCATAAGAAATAAATAAATACATACATACATACATACATACATAAATAAATAAATAAAATGTTTCTTAACTGTTTACTTGCAATATCAGGGTGCACATAGTTGTTATTTTCAACAATGTGTCTATAAAGACAAGGTGAGCCTTTATTTCAAGTTACAGTTATGCTGTAAACAAGACTGAGTGACTTTTTTCCTAAGCTGTTAGAGCTATTAGAGTATACAACGTCCCATAAGTCCAGCATCATAGGTGAAAAATTATGCTATTATGCTAATAAATTAAATAAAATGAATCAATGAATGGCCACAGGAATAGCTTGGCCAATTTTCTCAAGCACAAGGAACCATTTACAACTTAGGGAACGTGAGAAAGTGAGACATTAATCTCCCAATCTTCCAAATGGATATGTGATAAAATGTAATTGAGATTTCCCACTTTTAAAGAGGAAACGTGAATACGACCACAAGTGCACTTCTGTTATATCTATACACGCGCTACACCATCGCACACAGCTATAGGTGGCCATTTTAAGTTTCGGTAACAACGCTGAGGGCTTATTATTTTCACATCATGTTATGGTGTACTGAAGACTAAACATGAGTTTATGAATAACTATTTGCTACATAGTGTTTGGGACCTGCACCCGAGTGCACACAGCAACACAAAACTTCCATTACTGAGCTCTGTGAATACTCTCTCTGTTCCCGTTCACTCTTCAGGTAGACTTCAAGGACGTGATCGCCGAACCCAGCTCCGTACACAGCCTGGACTCGGTGTGGATCGGCAGCCATGCGCTTTTCGAGCTCATGAAGTTCGCCTTTTACCGGGTCTTGACGACGCTGCTCGCGATCCCGATGGCCTTTGTGGCAGGACTTGTTTTCGCCACCCTCAGCTGCATACATATTTGGTAATGAGACGAGGCTTTTGGCTGGTTAAAAGGTTATTCTTGCTTCGGGGAACATTTTTTCAAGCAGCAACATTGGCAGCATGTTTGCCTTGGCTGCTGGCCATCTAGATAAAGAGTGGCATTAGGCAAAAGAAAATACAGGAAGGAAAGGAAACAGACATCGGAAATATGCTTAATGTATATTATGTATTGTATACAACTTTTCCACATTTTTTAGTATTATAACTTGGAAATGAAATAGAGTCAATATAGTTTTCAAAATTATTTACAAATAAAAATGCGAACGTTGTGAGTGCACACATAAACTTGTCAAATTAGTTCTGGTGGAAACAGCTTCCATCAGAAGTTGTATAATTAGCTGAATTGAGTCGACCTGCATGTGTCTCTTGTTTGAGAACACACCTAAACAAACAGCATCACAAAATACATGCATTAAATCCATTGTTTAAAAAGAAGGAAAGAATATGGTACTGACATATGGCGACTAGTCAGAAAAGCAACCAAGAGACCAAGGGTAATGATGCTATCACCACCCTGCTTCAAAATGTAGAAGAGGTAGTGAAAATGATTGCAAGCCACTATATATGCAATGAATCACAGTCCCGTCCCAAACTACTGAAAGGTCAAAGCCAATTCATTTGTTTGTGCTGTATACCAAAGACATTTGGGTTTGAGATCAAAAGATGGATATGAGACGAGTTTAGGATTTCAGCTTTTATTTCCTGGTGTTTACATCTAGATGTGTTATGACCACATAAAACAGAACCTTTTTTATCAGTCCAATCCATGACACTACCTCCACCATGTATCACAGATGAGCTTGTATGTTTTGGATCAGGAGCAGATCCTTTCTTTCTCCACACTTTAGCCTTTCCATCACTTCGGTAGAGGTGAACTTTTTTGTTTCCAGAACTTTTGTGGCTCATTTCTGAATTTCGTTGCGAATTCCAATCTGTCTTTCTGATCCTTACTGTTGATGAGTAGTTTGCATCTTGTAGTATGGCCTCTATATTTCTGCTCTCGAAGTCTTACTCGAATGGTGGATTGTAATTCCGTCACTCCTGTCCTGTGGAGATTGTTGGTTATGACAACATGTCACTGACTGTTGTTTTTGAGTTTTTCTTCACAGCTCTCACAATGTTTCTGTCATCAATTGCTTTTGTTTTCCTAGGCTGACCCATTCGGTGTCTGTTGCTCAGTACACCGGTGGTTTCTTTCTTTTACAGGACATTCCAAATTGTTGCATTGTCTATGCCTAATGTTTGTGCAATGCCTCCGATTTATTTTCCCTCTTTTCTCAGCTTCAAAATGGTCTGCTTTTCTCCTATAGGCAGCTCTCTGCTCTTCATGTTGGCTTATCCTTATACAGTCTTCACAGGTGAAACTGAAGGCCAAAACCAAGAGTAGATGTTCATAGCTATTTATTGTTTAAATAGTCAATCTAACAGGACACACCTGGGTAGCAAGAAACACCTGTCAGTCATATGTTCCAATAATTTTGCTTGCCTACAGATTGGGTGGTGTGATACAAAATGTGCTATATTCTATGTCATTTAACACATCTACATATAAATACCAGGAAATAGAGGCTGAAATTCTCATATTCGTCTTTTGATCTCAAACCCAAAAAACCGAATTGGCCTGGCTGTTCCAATAGTTTTGGAGGGGGCTGTATATTATTTATTTATTGAATGTTTCTAACAGGTTTACTTTTTTTTTTGCTCTTCAGTTGCACAAAATGGGTTTTGGAGATGACTGGAATGCAGTAACAGTTCAGCTATCAGTGGCTTCATATTTTTCCTGATGGATTTTTAGATTTAGCTTTAGAATTTGATTCCTAAGACGCAACAACTGACCCAAAACCACTTATAACCACTTAAACAGGTATTGTTTTTCTTTTACAGTCAGGGACCCCTTTGAGTTAAAAAATAAATAAATTAATAAATCCACAGACATGTACAGTACAGTATTTAAATGTAAAGTACCCAATAATATTTTGGCTGTTTTTTAAAGTGAGATGGGGTTTTTTATTCCTGAATTTTCCACCCATAGAACCCGTTCTTATTAAAATAATCATTCGATTCCAGTTGACACTCTTCTTAGGCCTAGTAACTTGATAACGATGGGTTGTGGTTTCAAAAATCACACAAACAAAACAAAATTCGAAAAATGTGTTACAACAGTGTGTTACAACAGTCTTGATGTCTTGTACACAACCATGGAGTCGTTCTTTTCCATTCTCTTGCAGAGAGACATCATATTAAACATCTTAGTGCTTATTGAGATCCTCATTTTGATCTGTTAGCATTAGCCAAATTTACGAAGCAGAGGTTTCCTGAGTTCATGTGCTTTGGTTTGGATTACTGTTTCTATTTAATCAGTGTCCTTGAGTAAAAAGAAAAAGTAGTTTTGTCTGGTCTGTGTAGAACATGTGGGAACTAGAAACAGGGTTGTTTGTATAAAAGCTTAGAAATGAGTAGCTTTTGAAAACAAGGAAGATAAGATCAGGAGGTTTATCAGAATTTTAGCAGTGGGATATGACTAATATGTATAATATGCTTCATATGACTAATCCTTGGGCTGTTCATGGAGGATTTTTAGTCACTAAATCATGTAGGATACAAATTAAAGAGAAACTGGAGGCTCGATTATGCTGTGGGGGCCATTTATTTATTTTTCTGCTGTGGTTTGACTCAAATTACCTGCTTAGAGAGAAGCATAGCTGCAAATCAATAAAAGTTCTGACTGATCACCTTCATTCCATGAGCAAATGTTTCTATCCTGATGGACATGGTTTCTTCTAGGATGACTCCACCCCCATCCACAGGGCACAATGGCTCACTGATGAAGTTGTAAATAATGTACAGTGGTGCTTGCAAGTTTGTGAACCCTTTAGAATTTTCTGTATTTACGCAGAAATGTGACCTAAAACCTTCGCTTTCAGTATCTGGTGTGACCCCCTTGTGCAGCAATAACTGCAACTAAACGTTTCCGGTAACCGGTGATTAGTCCTGCACATCGACTTGGAGGAATTTTAGCCCGTTCTTCTGTACAGAGCAGCTTCAACTCTGGGATGTTGGTGGGTTTCCTCACATGGACTGCTTGCTTCAGATCCTTCCACAACATTTCTATTGGATTAAGGTCAGGACTTTGACATTCTAAAACATCAACTTTATTCTTTTTTAACCGTTCTTTGAGAGAACGACTTGTGTACTTAGGGTCGTTGTCTTGCTGCATGACCACTTTTTCTTAAGATTCAGTTCATGGCATGGCATTGAGATTTTCCTTTAGAATTCACTGGTATAATCCAGAATTCATTGTTCAATCAGTGATGCCAAGCTGTCCTGGCCAAGATGCAGCAAAACAGGCCCAAACCATGATACTACCACCATCATGTTTCACAGATGGGATAAGGTTCTTATGCTGGAATGCAGTGTTTTCCTTTCTCCAAACATAACGCTTCTCATTTAAACCAAAAATTCTATTTTGGTCTCAATCGTCCACAAAACATTTTTCCAATAGCCTTCCAATAGGCGTGTCTACGTGAACTTAAGCAAACTGCAGACAGAGAGCAATGTTCTTTTTGGAGAGCAGCAACTTCCTCCTTGTAACCCTGCCATACACACCATTGTTGTTCAGTATTCTCCTGATTGTGGACTCATGACCTTTAAGATTAGCCAATGTGAGAGAGGCCTTTAGTTTCGTAGAAGTTACTCTGGTTTCCTTTGTGACCTCCTGGACTATTCCATGTCTTGCTCTTGGAGTGATCTTTGTTGGTCGACCACTCCTGGGGGGTAACAATGGTCTTGAATTTCCTCCATTTGTACACAGTCTGGCTAACTGTGGATTGGTAGAGTTCAAACTCTTTAGAGATGATTTTGTAACCTTTTCCAGCCTGATGAGCATCAGCAAGTCTTTTTCTGAGATCCTCAGAAATCTCCTTTGTTCATGCCATGATACACTTCCACAAACATGTGTTGTGAAGATCAGACTCTGATAGATTCCTGTTCTTTAAATAAAACAGGACGCTCACTCACACCTGACTGTCATCCCATTGATTGAAATCACGTGACTCTAATTTCACCTTCAAATTAACTGCCACTCCTAGATGTTCACATACTTTTGGCACTCACAGATATTTTATATTGGATCATTTTCCTCAATAAGTAAATGACCAAGTATAATATTTTTTGCTCATTTGTTTAATTGGGTTCTCATTGTCATTTGTTTTAGCTCATATATATATATATATATATATATATATATATATATATATATATATATATATATATATGCACACACACACAGAAAATTCTAACCTTTCAAGCACCTCTTTATATCTTATGCTATGGCCTTCACCTTCAACTAGATATGACTTAGTGCCCACCTAACACTGTACACATTGTAGACTGGCACGTTACTAACACACGTTACGTTGTTTTCCTTTCATTCGTCAACCATGTGTAGATTTGAACTCATCCTACTTTGACTTAAGGCATTAGAAACGTATCATGGAGAGGTAAAAAAGACTTCCCATGGAGTTCACCGTTCCTGCAGCACCTGTAATGCATGCCATAAAGATTAGCAACACAAGCAGGAAACATCTGCAGCAGGAGCGTAGCATGACGAGTGTGAGCTCATAATAAGTAAACAGTGTAATAGTTAATATAATGCATTTAGTGCAGTGCAGAGAGAAGAGAACAGCGCTGGAGCTGAACTGTACTGTGTTATAGCTTTTCCACAGAGTCAGCTCCAAGATTATCGGCACAGTGTACTGGGACGCAGTGTAGTCTATTGAACATTGTATTTTTCAATGTTGACAATTTGTTTGCATTTAAACAAAAATTGTAGTCAATTGCCACTTTTGCTGCTAAACTCAAAGCAAATAAAATAGATATTATATATATATTTTAAGGACAATAGGCAAATTTCTTCAAAAACAATGAAAGAAGTCAATAGTTTGCCATTAGACTGTAGGTAATTATTTAAAAAAAAGAAAAGAAATATTTTTTACATAAATGGATTTATTTGCATTTCAACATTTTTTAAAAAAGATATCAATCAAGATAAAGATGGCACATTTGTTTTGAAAGGAAATAAGGAAATAAGATTTTTGTTGGAGAAATGGTAAGCCGTGTTGAACGGGGGAAAAAATGTAATCATTGTGTCCATTCTACTGAGGGTGCCAATAATTATGGAGTAGTTTGTGGGATTGTGATAATGCAGACATGTGTAAAGTGTAATTTTATGGTAAAATGAACATGTGTGTATAATGTGTTGTGTGTGTGTGCGTGTGTGTGCATGTGTACGCAGGGTGGTGATGCCACTGGTGCAGAGCTGCATGATGACATTGCCCTCCGTCCAGGTGATCTGGTCCAGCCTGATGGACATGTTTGTGAGGCCGTTGTTCCACAGCTTCGGCAGGTGTCTGTCTTCCATCAACGGCAAGAGCTGCAAACCTGACGTGCTGTAAACGACCAGCGCGTCGACTCGCACACGTTCCTTATGATGTGCTTGTTTTAGGAGGACTTGGAGGAGATCCCAGACCTGATCAATCACACTGGAGTCCTCTTCATGCTCAGCTCCATCACATGTGTTTGCTTTGGCCTGGGAACAAACGTACGCTTACACTAAAAACAACCTGCCTCTCTGGTGACTTCACTGAACGTCTAAGCAATATAAGGAAGCGTTTATAGAATTTAACATTAAGTTTGTGACTCCTAGTGGACGGTATCATTAGGTAAAAGTGCTTTTGCACGATTTTTAATATATATGTATTTAATAGAAATATGCGTTTGAGCTTTTGTACTTTATATGAGAAGAGTTTTAAATGTGTACAGAAATATTTGAAAAGCCAATTTAGTTCAGACTACTTCCTGCTTCCTGCCTCAAATAATATTTAGGCTTACATCACAGCACTACTGAATTCTCAAATCTGATTGGTCAGAAGGTGTCGATTGCTTTTATATTAATGTGCTCGTTCTGATACGTTATTGTTGCTATAGTAACAGCTCGTTCACAGGGACTCGTGATTCAAAAATAATCGTCGATGCGATGAAGTTTTCTGTAAGGCGATGTTCATTTAAGATTTATAGAAGGAGTCTCCAGTGTAAGCCGTAAAGGTTAACTTGAAGAGAGGGGAAAAAGAGAGATGCTGGTGACGGAACGACTGTGTATAGCTGCGATAACGTAAGGGAGAATGGGAACTAACTTGTTTTGCGGATGTTACGCAACATTAAATGTAGCGATAAATGGATAAAATGTATGACAATTCCTTCTTTCATTAAAAAAAACTAATTATTCCTTTTAAGATAAAATTGCTGTGGTATAAAAGGGAAAAGACACTTTGGGACAACTTATACTAGTATAACACAATATTTGCAGTATTCACCATCAAGTATATTATTTTTTCTGTGATATTTCTGAAATGAATTGTTAAACGTATTCTCACATGTCTGTCCTAACATTCCAAAAAACAAAAAGGTGTAATGATTTATTTAAACGAGTACTGTATTTTTTTCCAGTCTAGTTGCAATATGCACTTGAAATACTGCCTGCCCTCGACAGTGTGTGTGCGTGTGTGCGTGTGTGTGTGTGTGTGTGGGTGTGTGTGTGCGCACGTGTTTTTCAATAGCTCTCAGAAAGAAAGGATGGCTTGTTTGTTCAGTGGAACACGAAGTGTTCAGGTGTACTCCCCGCCCCCCCCATTCAATGATGTAATGTAGCAAAAATCCAGAGTGCAGCAGAGAACACCTCAGAGAGTCTCTCTAAATAAAAGCTCTTTTTTTGATATGATACTCTTGTTGTTGTTCTTTTTCTCAGCTGTGACCTCAAGGAAAAGCATAAATCACTCTTTGTGTTTTCGCTGCAGGCAGCATACCTCCATCAGCTATGTGCTTAAGTAAGGACTCATTAGGGTGAGGGGTGCATGAGAAGTGAAGAAAGTGTTGCGGTAAAATGTAGCATATAGACGCTATAGATGAGACTCGGGTTGTCTGTGTACAGTTGTATACTGAATATTATGCAGCGGATTAAACACTATCTGGTTGCTAAATTTGGAATATACAGTACAGACACTCAGGAAAAATAGTGTGCTATGTTGTCTTTAATTTCAGTATTTCAAGTGGAAACATAGACAAAGTGTTTCTGTAAAACTGTTTTAAGGAATAAACTTTGAGACGCTTTATTGTAACAGTCCAGTGTGAAGAAAAAAGTACAGCTTAGCTCTCTTTTATTCCTGAGAGTGTACTTGTATATTGCATATTCCTGTCTAAGTGGGAAAAAAAAAATAGTACCGCCGTTTTACAGTTACGGCCACCTATCAAACTACAACCATGTCACATGACCTGGTCAGATGCTATTGCTCTCCTGTTGATCATACTCACCTGTTTTGTGTTTCCCCTTTAATAGTTGCTGCATCCCAATTAGCCTACTTATAGGAGTATTCGGAAACAGAAGGCAATCCAAAAACGTTTTAAAAAGAAGTCCAAAGATCAGAAGATATTAGCGGCAAATGGAGGGAAAATTATTAGAGATTATTTACATCATACCCAGAAGGAGATGCTCGGAGGAACTGTCTACTGAATTCTTCCTACTGATGTCATTTTCAGTAATCAAATCTTACATAACATGCAATATTTAAACACTTTTTGTTACATTTGAAGAACACATTTATAGCATTAATATCTTAATGCTATAAATTAACAACTTCATTTTCTTCTAAGGGTGTACAAACATTTGCACTCAACTGTAGCTAATGAAGTGACAGCAACACCGTGTTGGAGGACTGTTTTTCTTTTTTACTTGATCACAAGATTCTCAATCACTCCCAAAGACAGGCTGTAGAGAAATACCTTCACTACACACACTCACACACACCCTTTCAAACAAAAGCCCTTCTTTTATAGCCCTTATCTTTTATTTTATGCCTTTCCATTTTGCATCAGATCCATGCCAACCCCTGACCCAGCTAAACAACTCATACCAGTCAGAGAGCAATTCAGAGCTGTGTGTCTAAAAAGTAAACATATTAAAAAGTGAGTAACAGAAATATGTTGCTGTTTCGCATGATCAGAGTCGAGCAGAGTTTGTTTATTCCACTTATTTAACTGAATAACCCCTATGGTGTTTGGTTCCTATTTTCCTCACCTGTTGCTTCAGCTCAGTCTAGGCCACGCCCCCTGATCGTACTGTCACCTGAGTTGTGAAGTAAATGGTTGCTTAGTTACAACACGCCCTCGCCTCCCGCTCGCAGCTCAAGCATGCTTTATTGCCAGCTTCTGAGCGAGAATTTGCCTAGATTTCTTTCTGTTCCCTCAGGAAATGACCTCCAGCTATTGTTCATCAGCAGCAGACAGCTTAAATTCCTTCCACACTTTGAATATCACATACTGAAAATCCGGTTTTGGTGCACAGAAAAGTCACGAACTTCACATGCGAAAGTTAAAATGTGTTGCATATTTCAACTCATAGTGCATGTGTTTTTATTTTTACACACACGATTCATTCCTTCCCACATGTGATTTTTACACATGATTCATTCCTGTCCACATGTGATTTTTACAGATGATTCATTCCTTCCGACATGTGATTTTTACACACGATTCATTCCTGTCCACGCGATTTTTACACATGATTCGTTCCTGTCCACATGTGATTTTAACACATGATTTATTCCTTCCCACATGTGATTTTAAAGCATGATTCATTCCTTCCCGCATGTGATTTTTACACATGATTCATTCCTGTCCGCATGTGATTTTAACACATGATTCATTCCTTCCCGCATGTGATTTTTACGCACGATTCATTCCTGCCCACATGCGATTTTTAAACACGATTTATTCCTGCCCACATGTGATTTTTACACACGATTCATTCCTGCCCACATGTGATTTTTACACACGATTCATTCCTGTCCACGTGATTTTTATGCACGATTCATTCCTGTCCACATGTGATTTTTACACACGATTCATTCCTTCCCACATGTAATTTTTACACATGGTAAATTTCGTTCCATGTTAATTTTGTGACATAATTAATTCCTTTCCACATGTGATTTTTGCACACGATTCATTTCTTTCCACATGCAATTTTTTTTACAGATGATTCATTCCTTTCGACATGTGATTTTTACACACGATTCATTCCTGTCCACGTGATTTTAACACATGATTCATTCCTGTCCACATGTGATTTTTACACATGATTCATTCCTGTCCACATGTGATTTTAACACATGATTCATTCCTTCCCGCATGTGATTTTAACACATGATTCATTCCTTACTGCATGTGATTTTTACAGACGATTCATTCCTGCCCACATGTGATTTTTACACACGATTCATTCCTGTCCACATGTGATTTTTATGCATAATCATTCCTGTCCACGTGATTTTTATGCACAATCATTCCTGTCCACGTGATTTTTATGCACAATCATTCCTGTCCACGTGATTTTTACACACGATTCATTCCTGTCCACGTGATCTTTACACATGGTTCATTTCGTTCCGTGTTAATTTTGTGACATAATTAATTCCTTTCCACATGTGATTTTTGCACACGATTCATTTCTTTCCACATGCAATTTTTACATATATGATTCATTTCTTTACACGTGATTTTTACTCTTAATTAGTTTCTTTCCATGTGAGTTTTACACACGATTCATTACTGTCCACGTTATTTTTACACACAATTCATTTTTTTCCATGTGATTTTTACACAATTAATTTCTTTCCACATGTGATTTTTACATTTGATTCATTTCTTTCCACATGTAATTTTTTACACTTGATTCATTTCTTTCCACATGATTTTTTTTACACTCAATTTATTTCTTCCACGTGTCATTTTTACACATGATTCCGCTGTGATCCCAGTCCCAATGTGCTCTGTATTCTAAATTGTACTGAATCACTACCTCAGTGTTAAATTAAGTCTTGCAGTATTAAGTTATCAGTCAAAGTCACACATACATGTTCAATTAATTCAATCAATTAATGCTTTATTTAGTTAGCAATTTAGTGTCAAACTTATTAAATAACTCTTAGCACTGAATTTACTCTTACTGTGTTAGTACATCAGTGGTCAATAAAGTCACATGCTGTGTAAATTCAGCTACATTGTCCTCAGTATCGGTGTGTGAATGAACACCTGCAGGGTTGATTTAATGCCAAACATGTTTAACAAACTTGATTGAACTCTTACAGTGTGAAATGAACAGCTGTTGAATAAACAATACTATACACCAGGTTAAATGTACTCTACAGTACTGCAATGATAGAAACCACTACAGGGTTCTACTTGTTACTGGTGTTTAACACATAATAGAGGAACATAATAATAAGGAACATAATAGTACAAGACAATGTGAAGTAATGAAACATCAGGACTGGACAACCTTTATAGTGTCTTATAGGAAAATATGATAAAATAATTTCTTACGTGATAGTTATCAACTGGCAAGCTTGTCAGGAAGAGGGACCTGGTCTCTAAATTTGATTTGCTTCTGTGTCTCCCAGCTGACAAAAATAATAGAAACAAGAGAAATACCATTACAAACCATCAGCTAACCAATAAACCATTCCCAGTCATTAATGTTATCCATTAAACATAACATGCCACCAATAGAAGGTAACAAATTATCAGTAGAGATCCACAGGTCAAAACAATAGGCTCTCTACTGGTAATAACCGGTAATAACCATTACAAATGTTATGAGGCTTTCTATTGGGTTTTTTTTTTCCCCAGCAGCACTAATGGCTGCTGTATTATTTCTAATGATGAGGATGTTTTCCCGTTTTGTCTTTCCAGTTTAAGTCGTATGACCTTTTTGGCTATTATTAGTGATGTTAGTATGAATACTTGAAGCTCTCGGGGTATTTGACGTGATGACAGGACACAGAGTATTGTGATGGAGGGGCGGTATCGGATGCTGATGTTGAACATCTCAGACAGCCTGCTTCAGACTCCATCCGGCATTGTGGTGTGTAGGCTTCTGCATTCCTACTGTCCGTAATGAACTCTTATGCTGCTGAATAAACACAGTGCTATTACACTAAAACACTAAACACCAAGGCCTAACATAACGTCAAAGCTAACATAACATTAGGTTCTCTTATGGATTGTGCTGGGATTAAGAATTCTGTATAATTAACTAACCAATAATGAAATGAAAAAATAAAAATCCAATGCCTCCAAATAATGAATATCGTTAACATAAAAAAAAAAAAAAAAAAATTGACATCCCACACCCATGATAAACACTACACTCCTGAAGCTGCAGGGTCACGTGATTTAAGTCTTGCAATAATAAATCAACAGCTCAAACAGTCCTGCTCTAACAGTGCTACAAATACATTAACCCTTAAGGTGTCTAATTAATACCCATGTTGTGTTGAACTAATTCAAGTAAGTCTAAATGAACACCAAAAGAGTTAAACGAGTTTTTCATGTAGGTGTTTTGGACTTGTGTGAAGTTAAAGCAGTGTTAATTCACGACTGGATGTTTTTTTTTTTTTTTTTTTTTTTACTACCGTCAGTGTCGGTGTGTGTGTGTGTGTGTGTGGTGTGAGCACCGTGCCGTCGCCTCCCACAGCGCTTCATCTGTAAAGTCACTGTATCTCTCGTACACACACACACGCGCGCACACACACACACTCCTGTGCACAGTGTAGAGCGCGCGCGCGGCAGCATGACCGGCGGTCCTAAAGACGGAGAAACCGAGGTAAGGCCGAGTTAACCGAGAATATTTCATTATAGTTCGTTTTCCTTTGATGGAAATACTGGCGTTGCATTCTCCTGTAATCTCCAGCCCCTCCCTGGATTGTGTGACCTCGGGGGATTTACACCTGGGTCCGGTGTTGGCACGTTTTCCGCGCGCGAGTTCTGCCAGTTCGCGTGCGTTATCGCTTTTGGCACGGGTTTATCTTTTTTTTTTTTTTTTCTCTGCAAACTTTTTATTATTTTTATTTTTATTTTTTACAGCGCCTCTTTCTCCTCATACTAGCTACAGATGAAGGGATTCAGTAGGTTACACCATTATAGGTGTACGTCAAAATATCTCTTTTCATGGTAGTGATATTTATCATGGTGTGTAATTTTCGGGCGCCGGCTCGTGCGCAAAGGTCCTACGGATCATAAACACTGAGTCCGCGTGCGACCGCGTTTCATTGTTAGTGATTGCATGGTATTACGCAACATTTGAATTCAAATTTTATTTTCATTTGAAACAAACCTGCATCAGGTTTAAGTTATTTCTAGAAGCTTGTTTGGTGCGGATGCGCGCGCGCACAGTGTTTGGTGATGACCCCTTGTGGTGGAACTACAGTTTCTACTGGAGAGAGAGAGAGAGAGAGAGAGAGAGAGAGGGGTGTGGTGCTGTACTTCTCCTCTCATTTAAAACCATCCCATGCCAGGGGAATGCGCCGAGGTGCTCCCTGCTTGCTCTTCCAACCCCATTTGCAGTTTTTCCCTCATTCTGATTTGTGCTATTTCCTTGGCACCCTGTGTAGGAATACGTTCACTCACCATTCATCAGGAAACAGGGGAACATATACAAGCCAAACAACAAAGACATGGACAGCGACAGCATCCACGAGAAGACCTTGCAGGACGTGCACACCAAGGAGATAGACCTGGTCAACCGGGACCCGAAGCATTTAAACGATCATGTAGTTAAGGTGAGACTTTTTTTTTTTTTAAATCTCTCTTTCTACAAGCAAGTGCACTGACACTTAGATTTAGTAATGGTTTTAATCGTACCCTGAAACTATATCGAGGCGTATTTCAAAACCGAGAAAGAATTTTTGCAAGGTAGAAAGCGCAGAAGATGTGTCTCAGGCTGGTCAAAGTTTCCACTAGAAGCAGTCCTGAGAGGATAAGAACCAGAGCAGGGACACAAGCAGTGGTGTCCTTGTGAAATCATCATCTATCCAGTGAGTTTTAAAACACATCTGACTTGGATTTCATTTTTGATGTAATTTTTAGATTGAGCTCGTGCAGGCTTAACACCCCAGTGACACTTTAGTGACTTCAGTCAATCACCAAACCTAAATTATCATATACTATACCACTGTGGGATACTTAGTAGTGCCAAAGAACACTTTATCTATAGTATAGTAACGTGTCATTGATATACTATTTCAGAAGCCTGTGTGGTTTGGGACGCAGCCTTGCACCATCACTGCTGGAATGACACTGAGGGGTGTGGTTTGGGTTTGACAAGCCAACACCAAGTGCTTTTTTTACGCCACTGAAATCTTCTTGAGTTACCATTTTGGAAATATTAACATAAATACTTAACGTTTTAATGGAAAGGCGTAACTTAATATGATAATTAGTAATAACAACATTGCATTTCAAACCTTTTATTTATTTATAATTTTTTTTTTTTTTTTTACAAATACATACACAAACTTCATGCAGGACAGATTTTTGAGGCCGTTTTAATAATAACGGCTTATTTTCCAAAATATTGACATGTTCTATCATTGCCAAACACAGCTTTCAACGACTCAGATCAGTCTTTGAGGTTACAAGCATAAAATATAAAATATCAACATTTCCTTTCTTACTGTAACGATGTGGATACACACACCTACAGTGGTGCTTAAACCCAGAACAGACTTTGTTTATGACCAGCTGTGTGTAGCTAGCCTGTGACCTAGCATGACCACCAGGAGGCGCTGTCTATATCTTTTGAGGTAACTTGCAGATAATGATCTGAGCAGCACAATTTAATTGTTTACAGTCGTTTATTTTTTTTAATAAGTGTTATCCTATATGCAAGTGTTTAACGTAAGAGATTTTGGAGAAAGACCTGCATTACTGGTAAAGTCGGTCTACTCGGCAGCCATCTTAGCGTCACTCCTGGTTAATTATTTCCACTCATAAAAGACTATATTTACTTAAATGAAGAGAGACCTGTGTGGCAGAAACAGATACATAAGATTTGCGTATATAATGTCTGCTTCTTGACTCCAATAGCACAAAGCAAATTAAATAAAGCAAAGCACACTATATGTAGTGTAAGTTTTTATGCTAACGTCTTAACCAAAAATGTGATTTTTGTCCCTGAGCGGCAGGACTTATGTCATATACAGCTGCCATTTTGAGCGTTAAGTATTGCCCTATTAATATATTAAGTAATGGCTTTTTACTGTGAGTAAATTGTGAGTTACTGTTGAGTAATATTAATATTAAACCCTCAAAATGTGGTGAATAATTGATCACAAAGAATTAAACATACATTAGTTGTTTTTTTCTGATTGTTGCACCACTTGGAGGGCAACATAGCTGACAGCTGACACGCCCCTGTGTGAGGATTTCTGGTATACCGCTATATGTATCTATATCTGAGCCTGTTTAATGTTCCAAGTATCTATATCTGTATTTGGATTTAAACCCTGGAAACACTGGAAAACACTGGATAAACCCCAGAGGTAGAAAAGTCAGCAGTGTCATTTTAGTGTGTGAATTCTGGCTCTGGCGGTTCCTTGGCCTCAGCTACATCACTAAAAGAAATGTAACTGTTTCTGTTTCCTAAAATGCTTATCCTAATTTAAACCAGCATGACCCTGACCAGGCAGTTACTAAGGATGAATGAATGCACACTTTAAATGTGTCACACAGCACCAAACTTTCATGTTCATTTTTTTTTTAGCTGTGCCCAACGGGATCACAGTCCCAAAGCACCAACTTCTACTCTCAACCGGATGTGATGTGAACCTTTCTGACAAGGTTTCTAGTCAAAAAAAAAAAAAAAGAATGAATAACGTTCATATTGTTCTTGTATACATTTAGACACATTGTCTGTTTTGAGTAACGTATTGGCAAAAAGCAGATCATGATGGATTGAGACATGGCCATGTTGTGTGATCCTCTTTAAAAAATACCATATAGGGAGAATCCAGTGGTGAACAATTCTTGTCCAGAGAGAGTGAGTGAGTGTGAGAGAGATTGAGAGAGAGAGAGAGAGAGAGAGAGAGAGAGAGAGAGAGTGAGAGACTAATCTTGGCAGTGAGAAGGCAGTCTGCCGAAATGCTAGAGGGGAAAAAAAAGACCGTTATGTAAAAGCCAAAAGAGAAAAAAAGAAGTTTGTTTCCAAAATGTTATTGGAGTAAAAACAGGTTTTCATTTAGAAACAGAAACTCTCATTTTCATCCAGATGACGCAACATTAACCAACTGAATGCATTCTTTTAAGTATTTTTGGTATCGTCATGACAACGCTGGATTAAATTTGTGTCAAGCTCGACTCAAACAAGTTAATTTAACACAGAAAGCAACACATAAGCAGAAGTCAAGTCCGGTCCTGAGCAGCTACTGCAGCGGCCGTGTCACATCGTCACAGGAACAATTAGCTCTGAAATGGTTTGAGTCATTGGCACCCCGTCCAGTGTGTACCTCGCCTTGTGCCCGATGCTCCCTGGGATACGCTCCTGGTTCCCCGCGACCCTGAAGGGTAAGCGGTATAGAAAATGGATGGATGGTTTGAGTCATACTACCAAGCTGAGACCATGTCAAAATGTTCCTTTGAATGAATACTATTCTGGTTTTGCGGTGACTTCCACGTACAGAGACGGGCCGTCACAAACGTAGCAGAGCAATCAATGGCTTCAGGTCTCAGCTGGAACAGAGGAAATATTTCAAGCTTCCTGTTTTTGAGAAAAGTTTTTTCACTCCTAACATTCTTAGCACAAATTTTTCCAGGGTGTGGAGTCATGCCTAGAGAGAGAGGGGGGGCGGGGGGCGGGGGGTGCATGCAGCGTGTCAATCTTAAGTGTCATAGTGAGTACAGAGTACATTTCTTTCTCCTCAGAATGAAAAAATGGATAAAAGCAGCTATTAAATGAAAGATGCATGAGCATGAGTCACTCTCCCCCTGAGGAGATCCGGAATACAAAAAAGCTTATGATTTGTCCACAAATTGGATCCACAAGACGAGCTCTAGACGCTTTAAAAAAAAAAACAAAAAAAACAACTTTTTGCTTTTCCATTTCTCACTGGCCTTGTGACAGGAGACACAAAAGTGGGCGTATTATCTTGTGGTCTTGCGTATGGGATGAAAGCAGGGAATTCCCATCTACATTTCCATCATCCTCTTACACACGCACACACACACACACACACACACACACACTCACACACATAGGGTGTTCCTCCAGGCAGGCAGCTGGCACTCGGCCCTGTGGTTCTCGAGCTGAATCCACCACCCACATCACAGTTCCTCTAAAAACGCAAAAGTACCTTTCCCTTGGAACTGAAGGCTTTTTTCCCCTCATAAAAAAAGCATTCTTTTAATAGCACACTGGAGCCCGATTCCTTCAGAGACTCCATCTAGTGCACAGCGAGGCCAGAGAGGGAGGACCGAGGCTTACTTACTTCCCACTTATCAACTGCCCTAACACACTTCATCACGTCCTCCATGCATCAAAGCCGCTAAGAGGATCCAGTTGACTAATGTGAAAGTGATCCACAACAATACTTTCTTTGGTTGGCGTTGAGTTTTAGATCACATCACTGAAGTTTTTCAAAGCAGCGCTGTCACGATGCTAAAATGCATTCAGCTGCTCTGGGTGATAAATTAAAAGAAGTCTGTTGCGCAGAAGAATAAGAGTTTTCCCTAAATAACTGGGACAATGCAGAGATTCATCATTGTTCTAACATCTATAAAGCACTGAACTAACTGGACATACAAACTGTACTAAAGTACCAGTATAGCCGAGTATAACTGAAATTAAACAAACAAACAAAAAAATTAATACTTGTGTTTATTTAATTTTTTTAAAAGGAGGTGAGTCGTTACAAATCACCAAAGACCAAAGTGGATCATTTATTAACTATATTTACACCACAGAGCTGTTGGATTCTGAATTCTGGATTCTGATTGGTCAGAAAGTGTTGATTCATTTTCTATCATTTTAGGTTTATATTAATGCGCTAGTTCTAATACGTTATCAATTCTATAGTAACAGCTCATTCACGGGGACTTGTGAATGTGGACGATGCCCCCAAACAAATGGTTTAAAAACAAACAAACAAACAAACAAACAAACAAAAAAAACAACGCGTAACCATTAATATGTTGAAGTTTTCACTAAGGACGTGTTTATTTAACAAGGAGTCTCCAGTGTCAGTGCTTAACAGGAACAGTCAGAAGTTTTCCAATATCTTCAGGACAGAGGAGGTTAAGCTTTTTGTGGTTTCTCGGTAACATGATAAGCTGTATATTTTTATGTTTATTTTTGTCTAATTAAGTTCGAGAGAGAGAGAAAGAGAAAGTAATACGCGATAACAGAAACCTGGTTTGCAGACACCCCACAACATTGTAATTATAACTGGATAAAAAATAATACGTGTCGTTGTCTAATAAATGCATAAAATGTAATCATTGGTAAATTGCGGTGGAATTAGAGGAATAAAACACTTCAGGACATGCTGTTATAGGATACTAGGTGGTAGTGTTGATTATTTTCCTGTAACAGCACATCCTGTTGTTGTGTTTTATTCCTTACCTACAGTAAGTCCGTACCAGTTTCTAGGTATACTACAAATCCATTACATTTGGACAAGAAATGCTTAATACATTGAAGTTACTTGAAAAAAAAAAAGAATCTCAGCAAAACAAACAAAACAAAATATTATTTTATTTTATTTATCATTTATTTAGCCAGGAAAGTCTCTTTGAGATGCAAGATCTCTTCTTTTAGGGAGTCCTGGTCAATGAAGCTTTCCAGATTGTGATGAATTTTCAAGTGAGATACCATGCTGGGGACAAAAAGCAATTAACAAAAAAACACTAATTTCAGTTAAAACGATTTACTTTGTAAATACATTTAAGCTTTTACTTTCACTTTGAAGTAAGATTTTGATACAGAACGTTCATGCTTTCGTTTAAATAGCATTTGAAAAGGCATTTCTGTTTACAATCATGAACCCAAGCTGTTATGATCAGGAGCTGGAGGAAAATATGTTGTCCAGAAGAGTAATTTATTTTCTTTGAGAAAATTGTCATCTATATGTATTTACAGGAGAGCATATAGAGAGTCTTTACAGCTCATTCAATACAGTTTTGTCGATACTCGTAGTTTTGGAACTGCGTACGGTCAGTTAGATTGATGAATGAGCGAGCAGATGAATGTTTGAAGGCAGATTGAATTCCTCTGCTGTACAGAGACTGGAATCCAGCTGCAGTGCTTTCAGCTGATTCCACGTCTTATAGTCTTTCATTTTGGGTGTTAATGGGAGGTTATAAAAACTCCTCCGTCCTGAAGAAGTCAGAAAACCGTTACAAAGTGCCGACACTGGAGACTCCTTCCATAAACGCTAAACAAACACATTATAAACAGATTATAGTATACATTTTTTATTATTAAATAACAGCACATGTTGTAATCTGTAATACTATAGAAACGGTAACGTATTATTACGAGCACACCTTCTGACCAGTCAGAATTCAGAACTCAACAGCACTGTGGTATAAATAGTACTTCAGGACACTTCTGAATGTGTTTGTTTTTCATTTCGTAACACACACTGACACATATTCAGAGTAGAAGCAGGTGCACAGATCTACGGACGATTTTTTTATGGTAAACGTCAGCTCTCGGTTGAACTTTGAGTGTGATTTATGAAGTGCGGTGTGATAGATAGCGCCCGTTGCGTGAGTGAGGGTTTAATACTCACATGAGACCACTGCATTGTGTAACGGAGCTGTCTCTGAGGAATGTGGAGTGGATGTGGGTGGTGAACTGGAAATACCCCGTACCATGGTGTGATATTGATAACGGTGAATCGTTTTGTTTTGTTTTTGTTGTTCCATGCACACTCACTATGTTGTACCTTGCACAGGCTTGATCAAACAATAAGAACTGGTGTTTTTATGGAGGGAGAATGTATTTTAACAGTAACAGGTTTAATAGTTTGGAAAAATGTCTGCATGGATATAACATGAGCTGTACAAAAATATTTGGATCAAAGTATCAGTGTCACAGTTTACAGTTTCAGCAGTTACCTTTTCTCCTTATTTTCCTTCTTTTTCTTCTGCCCAACATTTTGGCACAATCATAGATTCGACATAGGAATAGCGTGCTTGTGCTTCTTGGAAAGATTAGAATTATGGTTGCCACATAACAATGCTCCAAATGCTCCAATCCAACAAAGGAATATATGGGGAATGGTTCAGTGGGTCATTGGTCCTTCCTTCAGATGATTTTAGGTCATGCTCCACTCAGTAACACCCTAACAACCCCGTGGAACACGATAACAACCAATTAGCTTGCTAGCAACCAGCTGAGATTCCATAACAACCAACTACAGTTAGAACCCAGAAACCACCAGGGTTGGCAACCACCTAGCAAACTCATTGCAACCACATGGAATACCATAGAAAACACCTAGCATCACCTTATCAATGAATTAAGAACCCCATAGCAGTCATCTAGCAACAACCAATGAGTAACACCCTAGCACCCACTTGGAATACCATAGCAACACCTTAGCATCAGCTGGAATACCATAGCAACCACCTAGTAACACTCTAGCAACCAGTCTGGATACCATAGTAATCACATAGCAACACCCTAACAACCCCATAGCAGCCATTTAGCGACTTAGCAACACCCTACCAGCTGCATGGAATACAATAGCAAGTGCCTAGCAACACCCTAGCAACCAGTTAGCGACCAGCTGGCATAACATATCCCGCATAACTAACTAGATGTTTTAACCTTTTAATATTTTAGCCCTTAAACATTATAAGCGTTTAGCCTAGCCTTTAAACACTTAACTGTTTAATGCGTTAACATTTTAAAATCAACACAATAAGAAATCTGGACATTAAATTTAAGCGAAACTATTTCTTTAGAGTTCTAGGCTGAGTCAATGAAATGGTGGTGTGAGCATCACATTGAACGCTATCATATCAGAGAAGATGATCTCAACTTTATGATATTTTTAGGAAACTGTCCTTTTAGATTAACTCTTAACTGTAACGAATGGCATTTCTGTTGTCTGAAGCCGACTTCTGTAGTTTTACACTGGATCTACAAGGTCAATATTACTAACATGTCGTGAAAGTCAGCCAGAATCTTCTTTGGCGACTTTCAACACTTGTTACCCAACATTTCTTCGCTTCCTAGCTACAACGTAAGTGAGAACAGGAACTTGTTTCATGGATGTTTCACATTGTTAAATGTAGCTATGAATGCATATAGGTCCTATTGTTATTTTGGTGAAGTGGTATAAGTGGAATAAAACACTTTTGGATGTGTTGCTATAGGAACACAGTATTTTCTTCATCATGTATGGAATTTTACGGTTTATTCCTGAACGTAACCGAGATCCTGGTCTCCGTGCAGGTGGACTTCGAGGATGTGATCGCTGAGCCTCCAGGCACCTACAGCTTTGATGGTGTGTGGAAAGCCAGCTTCACCACGTTCACGGTCAGCAAGTATTGGTTCTACCGGCTGCTGACGGCGCTGGTGGGCATCCCCCTGGCGCTGATCTGGGGCCTCTTCTTCGCCATCCTGTCCTTCCTGCACATCTGGGCCGTGGTGCCGTGCGTGAAGAGCTACCTGATCGAGATCCACTGTGTCAGCCAGGTCTACTCCATCTGCGTGCACACCTTCTGCGACCCGCTGTTCGAAGCCATGGGGAAATGCTTCAGCAACGTCCGCGTCACCAGCACGAAGGTGGTGTAGGAGCATACAAAGTGAAGGAAGAATTCAGGCTGGGGAAGGGGGGGTGGGGGGATGGGGGGTGTTCTTGTGGAGTGGGTGGAGTCTCAGAAGGAGGGGAATAAAGATTAAAAAAGGAGAGAGAGAGCAAGAAAAAAAAAGCCCTTCATGTTGAAGAGGATGACATGAAAAGAATAGAGAGGCTTTTGAGTCCCTCCAGTCTGGGCTTCTCTACGGATTTATGAAATCTTAATAGGGATTTTATTCTTTCGTAATTTGTTAGTGTTTATCACTAAACGAGCAGCAGATCAGCCTTGCGTTTTATTCCGCTTCCTGGGATAAGGCTGTGAATCTGTCCTTTTTGTTTTTGTCCCTCTTCATTCATGCTTGAATCCACATTCATTTCAATCGTTTTTTTTCCCCTTCTGTTTTTCAGTCTTAACAAAACTTTTAACATCTTCCTCTATTTTTTTTGTTCTTCATTCCTCGTGGAAGTTCACTAAACTTTAGAAAGTTTTCTTTTTCCATGTGCAGAGTCACTAATATGGAGCCAGGAAAAGAGTTATTTAGTGAGACATCCGAAAACACGTAACATGACAAAGCGTAGCATAGTTTAAGTTACCAACAACAAAAAAAACCCCCAAAAAACAACAAATCTCATACACCTATCTCGTCATAAACACTCTCCACTGCCTAAAGGACAAAAATAACCTCAAAAACTTCACATTTAGCATTTAAGATTTATCGGGACCCACTGTAAAAGAACAACTTTAGATGGAAACGAAGCTTAATGTGTTAAAATGGTGAAAAACACCAAATTTCTTTAACCGCCCCCCCCGCCCTTGTTATAAACTTCTTATAATGAACAGCTTAACATGGTGTAATGTGTTAAAACATCAATTATAACTCCTGTCTATGATTAAACCTCTTAAACCCAATATAGATTAAAGAGTTGGTGTTGCTTGGTCATTGCTTTCGTAATTACACAATAAGGTATTTTTTTCCACGTTAAGCGTTTAAGAACGTCCCATTTCACAAACGATTTAGTTTAACGTGGCCACGAGATGCTAAATCGAGCCCATGAAATCAACTTTATCCACACTCTCAGGTTTTGTATTTCTAGTTCTCAATTTAATAACATTTTGCCCACGTTTGACTTCATTTTCTATTTTCGTTAACAAAAGTAAGAGACATGGCAGTTTCCGTGAACGAGAATGTGGCTCGAATTTTATTAATAAGCGATTAATTTGCAAATTAAGAGCATGAATACAGTAAATTGGTAACCCAATTCTGTTATATTTTACCTTAGTAAACAAATATCAACAAAATGAGGAGGTATATTAAGACACCAATGTAAACAGCATAAACAAATCACCATGGTCTACAAATAGCGTACAGTAAATTGAAACCTTGTGCGTATCTTAGTTATGTTACGAGTTTAAAATTATAAACCATTTTTTTTTTTTTTTACATATGCACACAATTTATGTCCATTTTAAAATGATCTAGTTAGTATTTCTTCGTGTCCTCGTCAGGGCTCCATACACTCATTGTTTATTTTTTGGGGGATTTTATAATAAAATTAGTTTTTGTAATAATACAGTGATAAAGTGGGCGTGTTCCTGCTGATTTTCGAGACTGCCCATGACACTGCATGCTGCCGTTGCTGAACCGTGATCCAAACACGAGACGAAACGAGCTGACTTCAGTGAAACGGTCAGCATAAGCTAACACAAGAGACTGTACCTGCTTTCGCAACACGCGCAATCCTTTAATCGGCTTTTTTTTTTTTTTGAGCGACATTACAGAATGACAGCTTCTAAAACGAAAACCTAAGAACTGACGCTTTTAGCGTCAGTGAAGGCCGAGCTTTTAGCATGAAGGCACTGCTTTTGCAAACATCCACTATATGAACATGAAGTACTTTTTTTCTTTTTTCTTTTCCCCCCCAATCCTTACTCTTGTTCATAACAATTTATCGATCAGCTAAGGTGCATTGCATCATGACATAGTTTGTATGTCTGTATATTTTTGTGCAAAGAAAAAAATTGCTTGGAAAAAAAATAATAAAGATATCGATTCTTGTTGCTTTTTGATGTGTTCACTGTCGGACTCACACACTGGCAAAGATCTTTCAGCCCCTTGGACTCCTGATGAAACCGGGGCACTTAATCTCTTTTCTACTGCCATTGAGCTCACTTTTTTTTTTTTTTCGACTCGGCTGCCTTGCTGTCTACCTGCTGTCTCCGAGGATGGGAAAACGTGTGATGAAATGAGCCTCTTGCCATGCGAGAGCTGTTTTTTTTTTTTTTTTTTTTACATTCCTTCCCTGCTTTTTACTGTAAACATCACGCCGTGCACATTAAAAAACAATCAAATGAAACCATGTTATACTTTGTGGTCTGTCTTGTTACTTGCTGTATTTTCTTTTATAGCTGTGAGAAGTTAAAGTGGCTGTATGTTTCTCTGATGTCACGTGGGGAAGGTTATTAATTAACATAACCATAATGGACTATTACTAATTCAAGTAATACAAGTCCATAAAAAGATCTTTTTTATATGTGAATATAATAATTCATGTATGCATCCATCCATCCATTTTCTGTACCACTTATTCTACACAGGGTCACAGGGGAGCCTGGAGTCATTCCCAGGGGACTCAGGGCACAAGGCGGGGGACACCCTGGACAGGGTACCAACCCATCGCAGGGAACAATCACACACCACAGACAAATTGGAAATGCCAGTCAGCCTACAATGCATATCTTTGAACTGGGGGAGGACACCGGAGTACCCTAGAGTGCATTGTAGGACTGGAGTCCCAGAGTTACTCAGTTACTCAGTATAGAGTTACTCAGATGTTACACCAGGGACTCGGCTCAGCTAGTTAGTGATCTACGGGATGACGAACGTGATGGTGTTGGTGGTATTACCATGAAGGTCGGGCATCTGTTTTAGTAGAGTGTAAAGTTTAGGAAGTGAGAGAGCCGGACAGTCTAAAGCACTGAAGCACAGCTGCATCGCTCTCTTTAAGTAGAGATGACGCGAGAGCTAAATCTCATCACACTGCTACAGCAGGTAGTCCAATGGCATTGTGGGTAATGTAGGAGACTGTTAAATGAAAATAAGTGAATTTCATTATAAAATGAATCTTAGACGCTCTTGAAGAAGATTGCGTTTTTATTATAATGATGAATATGCAAATCGTTCAGTGTGGATTTCTCTTTTTGTACAATAAAATTGTTTAGGACTTAGTACTTTCTCACGGATGCTGCAGTAGACATTGATTAAAAGTTAGGGACTTTAAAACTTTACATAATCCTACGCACAGACTGTACATACGTGTAATTAAATTAGGATCAAATAGCATAAAACTTTAACAAACTTTAAAAAATTTTAAAGCGTCCAGTTTAGATCTCACTCTAAATATATACTTCATATCTGATTTGTATTAATGCTTTATAACTTTACATGATGAGATTTAAGTTCAGCTCTCATGTCTGATCTCCGAGGAACTCACCGAGGAAAATGGCACTGGCCTTTTGAGTCATGCCAGGTTTTTATAAACATCAGTTAGGCAGTGTTTAAAGAGCAGAGAGTCTGAGTGAAATAAACAGCTAAACCCAGGCTCACTTCAGATCCAGTCCTCGCTCATTAGCCCTGCTGTTTATTCATTCCCTAGATTCCAAAAAGGGGAGCTTTCGCAGTCCACCTCAGCAAAGTCAACGCCAAGGTCATTAATACTATTTAAGATGGTGATGGGAGTGGATTTTTTGAGTCATACCGTAGCGCCACAGTTATAAACTTTTAAGGTCAGATGTAATAAGTCATGCAAGGCTTGCGTGCTAAGAGAGAGGCTAATAAGTCGAACTGCTGAACATGGAGGTTATATTCACTGGAACTCACTGGAATGGCATACTTTCCAACAGAAATAATTAGAGTCATGGAAATGCAGCACGTTAATACAATTCATTTCTCAGTGTAGAGAGTACATTCTTACTTCAATTACATTGTACTATTTAAAGCATCTTCCTGCTGGCAAAAAAAAAAAAAAAAGATTAGCAAGAACTGCATGCTAGGTTGAGCTAATGACCGCCCATGTGAGTATGAAGCATACTCAAAATGACAAAATTCGCATTTAGAAGATATATGCGTTCAAACTTTACAGTCTTTCTCTACTACCAATTTTGATGACATCATTCTGCACTTTTGCTTCTCAGCAGATTTTCTGTCCAATCAATTGCTCTCTAGAATCCGAAGTGCCCCGCCCCCAAAATTATAAAAATTCATGATACCTACTGTCAAATACAGCTTAGCCCTGGCTATGAGGGAATCTAAACGCCATTGGCTATTTAAAAAAGGGGGAGGAGCCACCCAATATACCCCGCCCTGATTTCCTGTTTCAGTGGAAATTACTTCAACGCATAAAATAACACTATCCATTTCAAGGCACTTCATGGGGACATTAAGTGCATAGATAGATAGATAGATAGATAGATAGATAGATAGATCTTTATTATCTTTGCACATTACAGGTACTACAGGTTGAATATGTGTATATATATATATATACACAGTAATAATATACAGTAAATTAAAAAACTTCAAGGCTATGGGTGGTGAATATGTACAGTAGCTTATTGATCAGATAATATGAATGGTATTACACTAGGTTATAATAGAAAAAGCTATAATAGGTATATAAATAAACATATGCAAGTATTAGTTAAAAATTATATACAGGAGATACTTCAAATAGTATACTTCCATCCATCCATTTTCTGTACTGCTTATCCAACACAGGGTTGCAGGGGAGCCAGGAGCCTATCCCAGGGAACTAGGGGCACAAGACGGGGGACGTCCTGGACAGGGTGCCAACCCATCGCAGGACACAAGCACACACCCATTCACACACTACGGACAGTTTGGAAATGCCAGTCAGCCTACAATGCATGTGTTTGGACTGAGGGAGGACACCGGAGTACCCGGAGGAAACCCCGAAGCACCGGGAGAACATGCAAGCTCCACGCATATGGGATTTGAAACCCGAACCCTGGAGGTGTGAGGCAAACGTGATAATTCATGCAGTAAAGGGTTAATGAGAAATCCCGCATAGTAGTAGTAGTAGTAGTAGTAGTAGTAGTAGTAAAGTAGTAGAGTGCATTCTAGGACTGGAGTCCCAGAACGCAATGCACCTACAGTGCATGTCTTTGGACTTGGGGAGGAAATCCGAGTACCCTGAGGTAGAACATGCAAGCTCCATGCACACAGGTCAGGATTTGAACACCCAACCCTGGAGGTGTGAGGCAAACATGCTAAGCACTAAGCCACCGTTGCACTTAAGTTGTCATATGTTATTCCAAACATAATACATTTAGTGCATATTAAGGTATGTATAAAGTATAAATACTAATTTAATAGTATGGACTTTTTATATTAAATATATATTTTTAAAACACTAAAATGCATTTCTTTCACAAGGACATTCAACTACGTAGCAATTAGTACAGTCTTGGTGATTGCTTGCTAACACAATGCCTTATCCTTATTCTGGTGACCGACTGCAATAAACTGTTAAACTGTTTGTTGATGACGATTGCGAGGTTAGTCGTTAAACAGTAAAATAGTTTAAGATGAGTAATTAGCAGCATAACTACTTCTTCTTAGTCTTGAACTACTAGTTGTACATTTTAGCCCTGCTTTATGTAATGGCACCCCCTGCTGGTCTATTTCTATGGATGATGGATAAGATAAATAAGATAGATGTTTATGTTAATCCTTTTGCCACAGATGGGTTTATTTCAGGTACCCCCTCACTGCAGAACAAAAAGTCCAGGAGCTGATCTAGCTCCTCCTATCCCAGTGGAGTCAAGCCAAAAGTTCATGTGGGTGGAGACATGCAACTGTGTGTTTCAGCCTGGATAAATGTGTTAAATGTGTTGTTCGGTATTGTACAGCGTACAGGGGTTAGGAATTGTAAAATGACTTGAATCAGGTCCATCTCCACACCTTGGAAGTTTATTTGTGCAGTGGGGTCTATCTCGTTTATTTGAGGGATAGTCTCTGTGGGCGGGGTTTTCTGATGACGGACAGGTGACATTTCTGCACGTTACTTGTCATTTCTAATTCTCACTTATCCCTTCTTTCTTTCAATTAAAAATCTAAGTTTGTTATTCTGTAGCTCTTAATGTCATACGACTCACATATAGACATAGAGCTAATTGGTAAAACTTTAACGGAAGATTTTGTGAAAATGTTAACGCTAATGGTTACCGTCCACCGAAAAGGCTGTTGGCCTATGGATGATTCCATAATTGTGTTGTTTAACTTTCCTTTGCTGTATTTTGCTCTAAAATGAGTAACAGGATTGAAATAACATGGTTGAGATTTTTTTTTTAGCATAAAATTAGCAAACACACAAAATGTGGTTGGCTAGCATCCATGCTAATTGCATGAAAATAAAGAATGAAGAACTCCTTCTTCATGCAATCTTCAGGAAATTTCAACTTCCTGCTAAATGTGTGACTTGGCCAAATGTAATGAATGAACTAAAACGTTCATTTTAAGCATTATAACCGATAATGGAAAAGGATGTTTGAAACATGAGATGATTGTAACAGGACAGATTAAGGAGCCCAATCACAGTGGAAAACCGTCTGTATGCTAATGATCAAACAGGGTTTATAGAAGAAGTAATAAGGTTGCAGGAAGAGTGAGAGTAGTGCACTTTGACTATGAAGCCCCAAGCGAGGATCACAGCAGGGATCTCTGTGCTTTGAGAGCGTAGAGGGAAAAGGCGGGAAAAACCAAGCAAAGGAGACATCGAAGGGAATAGGCTTCCTTAGTTTTCTCTTCTTTCCAAGAAGTAAGCTTTTTTCAGTTTCTTCTCTTTTTGATACTTATAGTTCGTTTGCCTCTTCGTTTCAGACTGGACCAGACCAGTTTCTGCTCTACAAACATGGGACACAGAATAGCCGCTTAGGCTGGCCTTAAGTACCTTGCCTGGCAGGTGCAGGCAATCCAGGTCAGGTTAATCAGCCTGGAGGGTTATGGGTAAGTGAGTTCTCTTGAACGGCTGCGCTCACTGTACACCGCTGCTGCTCTCTGCTGGCTGCTGGAGGTATAGCGCGGCCTCATACAACGATAAATAGATTCACACATTAATGGAAAAATAATAAAGTTATTTTTCAAAGTAAAGTGCCTGTTTTTAGGTTTTGTATGTTTAATTAATGTATAATATGTTGTTTAAAATGTCTATTAGCTTTACTTTAGACACATATTTGTAATATATCCACACCACAATGACACTTCAATCATGGAATCACCAATATAGTAGTAAACATAAAAATAAATGATGGAGTCAGCTCCTATTTTGTTACAGATACATCAGCAGTAAGGCTCAGGGTACATGTTATGGCACACAGTAGCCCTTGTTTCTCGATCTTGAGCTTGAATACGAATAAAGACGTATTGCGAGACAAGCACTTTGTTTTCATTTCACATTTCCATGACCTCACCTCTCCAGTCTGTCAGTGAAATACTGATCTATAGCTGTTGTTTCCTCTTCCCTCAGGGCATCACGGCAGCTGTTGCTCTGATTTCATATGAAATGTAAAAGGAACGTGACGGAAAGTTGGTCATCGGTGTGTAACAGGACAAAAACACAAAGAAGAGAGACGCTGAAGAATCAAAAAAAGTTGGTACAAAAAAGTTGGGAGAGTATGGAAAATTGAAAAAAAAAAAATAACAGAAAGATTCATTTGAAGATTCAGTCCATCCTGTATTATATTATACTGTTGTCAGATTGGCGAGCCTCGGCCCATCCTTGCTCTTGAAGGACTGGGCCTTTTTTGGAGGCTCCTTATATACTATGATTAGACGATTGCCTCACCTGTTTCACATCACCTTCTTATTTCAACTTTGCTATTAGTCCTAAATCGCCCCTGTCCCAACTTTTTGGAAAGTGTTGCATGCATCAATTTAAATAAACATTTATCTTCAAAAAACTATGCAGCTGATTAGGTAAAACATCAAATACCTTGTCTTTATATGGTTTTTGTTGAAATACAAGACAAAGTACATTTACAAATCACTACTCTTTGTTTTTATTATGCTGCGTTTATACTATACTATACACTTTATATATATATATATATATATATATATATATATATATATATATATATATATATGTATATATATACTATACTATAGACAAACATGTGACTATACTATACACTGTAGGTATATAGTATAGCATATAAACATATGTGTGTGTGTATATATATATATATATATATACACTATAGATATACTATACTATAGATATTGATGTACTTGTGACAATACTATATACTGTTGACATACTATACTACACTATAGATATAGATGTATATATGACTATAGTCATTTGTTTATATTAGAGTGTCTAATATGAAGGTTTGTGTGCGGTGAAGACGTGTAGTACGAGAGACAGCCTCGGGGAATAGTGTGTATCGCATGACGGAGTGGAGGCTGCAATTAGAGGAACTACCGATGTTGATTTTGACACATAGCCCAAAAAGGTGTGCTCTAATTTACTACCTATCAGCACCAGGTGTTTATTTCTACTGAACTGAATCATATCACCATGGAAACGGATGAATAACATTGAATTACAAGCTCTCTGTCTTTTCACAGCTGGCAGGAAAATCTTACTGAAAGGAAATTCCTCTGAAACTTGTGTCCTTGAACTGTGCTTGTTGTGGTGAGTTTTTGTGTAATGAAGCGATGAAGCTCTGATAAAAGGTGTGTGTGTGTGTGTGTGTGTGTGTGTGAGAGAGAGAGAGAGAGAGAGAGAGAGAGAGAGAGATTGCACCTACTTTGATTTCTCAGCTGCTGTGGTTAATTTACACTTAGACTAACAGGCAAATCCATAAATTTTGGCACCCTACAAAAGAATGGTCTAAAATACACATGACTCATACAAAATCTCATAATAACATTTCTTTTCAAATAGAATAGCTTGCAAAATTATTGGCACCCATAAAGATTATTTCAGTTTAAACAAATCGATTTAGACAACAGTCTGTGGTGGTGAAGTAGGAGCTCAGTTTGTGGACAAAGTTCTCTGTCTATCGGTCAAACTAGTGTACATCCCTGTCCTCATATAGACATGAGCTGTGAGAAATGACCTAGAGAGTTGCAGAAATGAGGTTCCACTGCAGGTGTACTGGATTTATTCTCTATGATTGGGTGAAGAGCTCGACAATCTGAGAAAGGATTGTGACTGAATTGTGAGGAGCCATTTTAGGTGGTTTGGGTACTTTACGAAGATGACCCCTGATTGGAACTGTATCAGATACATCCTACTGTATGGACACCCAGAGGCAGACCCACAACCTGCTGGAGAGATTATATGTCACACTTGGCTTGGGATCGTCTAGAGATCCTCCAAAATTAATCAAGCTGGAATCTGTGGATGCGGTTAGAGTAGTCTGGACTTACCTTCTTATTCCGCGGCCACCGTGACCCCCAAAAGGACAAGTGGAAGGAAAATGACAGATTGAGAACAATCAGTAAAGTAAAATTTCAGAAAGCTCCTAAAATAATTGTAATTTGTAAGTTAGAGGATCATTGACACTTTGGAATTTTGTACATTAACATTAAAAAAACAAAAATAAACGTAGTTGCCTCTGCCAGGAGGTTAAGACTTGGATCACAAAGTCAGTTTTTCAAAAGCCATTTTAGTGTATGGATTCAAAACCGCTTGTAAATACAGTATGTCATCTGAATTTAAAACAGACATCCACGTGCACAAATCCGAGAATATTTCTGAGTTTTAAAAGGAGCTTGGAGCTCAGCAGTGTTTCTCTCTCCAGAGGAGGCGTTATCAAGTTTTAACTTTACATTTGGAAAAGGCTTCTGTTGCAGCTGAACTAAACAGCATCCTGATATAGTGATGCACAGGCTTCAATATATTATCACTAATAACGCCTTACTGATTTTATATGTTAATTTTTGTTAATTTTCATGAAGGTGCCAGTATGTACTTGTGTACACAGTAATGCATGATGCATGATGTCAAATCATGTATAAATCCTTAAAACATGCTGTTATAAAGGATTAAAGATAAAATTATGTCACCTAGTTACATCTCATTAGAGCAGCAATATGTCCGAAACTTAACCCTATTACAGTGCTCTCCACTAATATTGGCAAAGAATATGAGCAAAGAAGGCTGTGAAAAATTGTCTTTATTGTTAAAAAAAATCACAAAAATACTCTGCTCTCATGGATATCAAACAATTGCAAACAAAACACAGTTTTATCCCCCCCCCCCAAAAAAAGTGTGTATATATATACATATATATATGTTAAATACAAGTATGCAACAATGATTGGGACCCCTATGAATTCATATGAGAAAAGTATATTTGAAGTATATTTCCACTGATTATTTTAAAACATTTTTAGTACACCTGGGTGACTAGGAACAGGAAATTGTTTAACCATGACTTCCTGTTTCACAGGGGTATAAATATGAGGCTACACATAAGCCAAATTCCCCTAGTCATTCACAACAATGATTAAGACCAAAGAATATAGCTGTGATGTGCATCAAAAGGTTGTTGAGCTTCACAAAATGGGAAGTGGCAATAATAAAATAGCACAAGCATTGAAAATGCCCATTTCCACCATCAGGGCAATAATTAAGACGTTTCGGTCAACTGGAAATGTTATGAATCAACCTGGAAGAGGACGTGTGTCTATATTGTCTCACCACACTATGAAGAGGATTGTTTGAGTGGCCAAAAAATCTCCAAGGATCACAGATGGAGAATTGCAAATTGTGTCTTGGGGTCAGAAAGTCTCCAAATCTACAATCCGAAGTCACCTACATCACCACAAGCTGTTTGGAAGGATTTCAAGAAAAAAGCCTCTACTCTCATCCAAAAACAAACTCAAGCATCTTCAGTTTCCCAGAAACTACTGGAACTTCAAATGGGATCGGGTTCTATGGTCAGATGAAACCAAAATAGAGCCTTTTGGAAATAAACACAGAGGTGGTTTTGGCGCACACAGAGAAGTAGCCATATGGAAAAGTACCTCATACCCACGGTTAAATATAGTGTTGGCTCTTTAATGTTTTGGGTCTGTTTTTCTGCCAGAGGACCTGGACTTTTTGTTAGGACACATGGCACCATGGACTCTATCAAATATCAACAGATATTAAATGAAAACCTGACTGTCCAATGCAGATTTGTGATTCATCAATGTATATCACTTTCATCCAATCATCCACACTCCATGATTGCTTCCTTTTAGCCCACTGTAACCTTGTTTTCTTCTGTTTAGGTGTTAGTGCTGGTTTTCATTTGGCTTTTCTCTATATAAATCCCATTTCATACAGCCAATTTCTTACAGTTCTGTCACAAAGATTGACTCCTGTTTCCACCCATTTGTTTTTCATTTGTTTAGTTGTGCATTTTCTATTTTTGAGTCATATTGCTTTGACTTTTCTATCCTGACGTTTGCCATCTTGCTTGGTATACCTGTATGTTTTCCTTTTATAACCTTCCCATTTTGTTTATACTTGCACCAAATTTTAGACACAGCTGACTGGGACCAACCAACATCTTTTGCCATACTCCGTGTTGGATTTACACGGAGTTTTATAATCCTTTCCATTGTTTCAATTGACAACTCTCTTTGGATTTACACGGAGTTTTATAATCCTTTCCATTGTTTCAATTGACAACTCTCTTGTTGCAGCTATGTTTCCTTTCAGAAAGTTCAAGGTTAAGCTCTGCAAGTGCTCTCTTTTAACTGCAGACTTATTAGCATTTTTTTGACATGTGCTGGTATTTGTTTTAGAAATGGAAATTACAAGGTGATTCCATGTTTTGTTCCTCAACATAGAGTGATTCCATATTTTTTTTTCTCTGAAAAAACAATATGCCATTAATTAAAATAATTCAGGTTAATTTGTTTGAGGTATGTTTCACTAAGCCAGAATGTTCACCTATTAAACAATGACACAAAACTTGTTTTGTGTCAGATCTGTCATTTGTTTATTTGCTATGAAGTAAAAAAAAAAAAGCAGAGTGAACATCCTCTAAGTGTGGTGATTCCATCATTTTTGCCAGGGGCTGTATGTATGGGTTTAGTCTGGTTTATGACAGTGTACGAGAGTTTGAATCCTGATGCTGACGGACTGCTCCTGCATGTCAACTGAATAACTGTAAGAAACAATATCTTTAATGATATTATTGACTGTGGAAGTGGAGAGCTAAATCACTGCCGCACTGATGAACAGAGGATGTATGTGTGTCCCCTGAATGAACCTGTAATAATTCAACCATCAATTAGGGTTTACAGTAGCAATACGGTCTGGTCAGCAGTTATCCTGCACTGTATTGACCTCAAGGTCATAAATAAAACCGGACAATAAGTTTGTCTCACTTGATGGATGGTTGAACTCTTAAATGTAGGAAGATGTGCTGTGTGGTCTTCTTTCTAATCATCATTACTAAGTGCAAAAGTTTGCATACCCTTACTACAAAATAAAGACAACAAATTTGCAAATGACATATTTAGTGTGTTTGGTTGCACAGATGTTTGTTTACTTGCTTGACGTGTGCAGATAACAGATGTTTACTACACGTACCCCCTACCTTAACATTGTTGCAGACCAAGTATACCCCTTCATGGCAATGTATTCCCTAATGGAAGTGGTCTCTTTTAGCAGAATAATACACCCTGACACACTGCAAAAATTGTTCAGGAATGGTTTGAGGAACATGACAAAGAGTTCAAGGTGTTGACTCCAAATTCTCCAGATCTCAATCCGATCGAGCATTTGTGGGATGTGCTGGACAAACATGTCTGATCCATGGATGCTCCACCTCGCAACTTACGGACATAAGTCTTGGCGCCAGATACCACAGCATACCTTCAGAGGTTTTGTGGAGTCCATGTCTTGACGGGTCAGAGCTGTTTTGGCAGCACAATTGGGACCTACACAATATTAGGCAGGGGGTTTTAATGTTATGGCTGATCGGCGTATATATACAGTCAGTCATTTCGCTTAGTCTGTATAAATGCATTTAACTAGCTAATTAGCTTGCCTTATTAAATTATTTTAGTTATTTTAGCCTTTAAGTTTTCCAGGCAACCACAACATTGGATTGAGCAAGCATATTGGAGTTTCCACTTGCCCCATGGTCTAGCTAACAAACCTATCATTAGTCTACCCTGGAATTGGGTAAAATGTTGGCTGGAATATGCAAGCTGTGTGTTTTGTGTTGTTGCCTTGTTGTAGGAAACACACAAACCCACACACATTTTCACCTTTTTTTGTCAAATCAGCTGTATGATAAATTGCACATTTTTCCTTTTATTACCAGTAACCATGTGATTCAAGTTTTATGTGACACACGGGGTGCTAATTATACATGAAGGTGTGAGTGTAGTTCACTAGCATTACCACTAGATGGCACAGCAACAGTTTGCATTACAATAACTGCACTTAATTAGTATAAAACTGGTATAAAATGTGGAAGAGGAGCATGGAATGGCAAATAAGTCATGGAATAATAAATCTCCTCAAATATTTGTGAAATGTGAGCTGTTTACCGGAAAACGTGTTTGAAACAGGTGGTGCGGTGAAGCTGAATGAGTGAATCATGTTTGCCGAGTGTGTCATAGCTGACTGACACACACACACACACACACACACACACGCTGGGTTAGTTCATTACAGAGTCAGCTTGGCAGAGTGACCTTTTTCCCCCCTTTTCTTCCCTCCATCCAACCGGATCTTCACTGTCCAAAAGCATGATGCACATCATTAACACAAACATAAGCTTGTGTAATAAACAATGACTACCCTTTTTTAGGCAAAAATAAAATAATACTCATGCCAAGATTATTAATTTGATTTTATTGGTTAAAGTGTGCTCCATTCTGCTGCATTAAGGAGCATCTTGTGGATGAATTTCCACTGAACCCAAAGATAACAATCGGACATTTAGAAGGACTGATATTTACTAATCTAGAGATGACCCTAGGACAATTACCCCTATTTATACAAGTCTAAAAGGATTATGAGAGTGATTATGAGACACTGTCGATAGTAATTTTGGAAAATCCAGGGGAAAAGCCAATACCCACAGTATAAAGGTACTTAACTGTACTTTGCCTTGTCTCTGGGACATGTTTTGTATTTGTACTTGATGGAACCAAACAAGCAACGTGTTTGGCATCTTTATTTCTGAGAGTGTATGTCAGATAAGTTATTAATTTATGTTGCGATGATCGTGAAATATTAAACCAAACACCAGATGTGTTCCCATGAAATCCTGCACCTCTGTATCAAGCGTAGTTGCCTGTTCCCTACAAGCTGTGAAGTGCATTATGGGAGTCCTGCATCCCCAAGGTTACATCACTTGGACACTAAGCTATTGCAGTGCATTGTGGGATTTTAGGAGTGTGCTGTATATTCTCCAGTATGGAAGTAAATACTTGCTATAGTGGACTAATGCATAATAATGCACTATACATTCTTACTCAGATTAAAGGTACAAACGATGCATGTGATGTGTGCTATCTATATTATTATTATTATTATTATTATTATTATTATTATTATTATTTTGTTCCTGTCTTCAGACAGCCTGTGTCAGACCTTTGGGGGTTTGTCCCCTAATAATAATAATAATAATAATAATAAAATCCTCATTTAAAAAAATTCAAGCACTTTTGTATTTGAAAAAAAAACAAAAAGGAAGTCTAATTCGTTTATCCGATATTATTTTCACTTCTTTTTCTTCTTCTTCTTAGTAAACTATAATGAGAAGAAACCCTCCATCCTCATCGCCCAATCAGCGTGCTCGGCGACTCATGACGTAAACCGCTGCGAAAAGTCCGCGTTCACCTGAAGCCTCGCGCACCATCACTGGATCCAGTCACACGCGCACTGCGCGAGCTACACTAACAGCATTAACGGTTTGTATACATAACTGCATGCGGAGGGAAAGTGGAGCGTTACACCGGTATCGCGGTACAATCAGAGATCTTCTCTCCTGTTTGTTTGTTTGTTTGTTTGTTTGTTAGTAGTATTTATTTATTTTTTTTAAACGTACGTGAAACGAGGAGACTTTGACTCAGCGCCGAGGGAAACTTTTTGTTTTGTCTTTGGCAGCCCGATGCTGCGCGAAACTGACACAGAGGCGCGCGCGTGTGTCGCTTAACAGAATTTGTGAAGATGTGATTTCGGATTCATATATATATATATATTTTCTTTCTGTCAACGACAGTGAGGCTACCTTTTAACAGGTAAGTGTTTTCCCCCTGTATTTAATATGTATAATTTTTTTAAAACTTAAAAAAAGAAGTTTGTTTAAAAATCTGAACTGGTGGTCCGGTTACATTACCATGGTTACGTCTTGCTAAACCAAGCTCTACGCATGTTGATCCTCAGGCTGTTGTATAGAGAGACGCTTGTTTTTGTAAATATTAAAACAAAACGTGCTGTTTATCTTTTCTCTGCTGACTTTATGTGCCGCTCGCTCATTGCACATTTTACATTTAGAGCTAGATAAATCTGAAGGTTGTTGTGTGAAATCCCAAATATCTTCCTAAATAAGTGCACTTACATGGTAGGGCTGGGCGATATGACCGCGTAATATCACGATATCACGATATCACGATAAATTCATTCATGGTATACTTCTCTGAAGTATCTCAGGAGGTGTTGTGGATGAGTTCTCCAGCGTGACTCATAACATCAAGTAGCTGATAGGATGTTAAACGTCTAATTTTTGATTTCTCTCCCTGTTCAGCCTTCTTTATACGGAGGCGGGGTTGTGTAATAATTACCGGAGCTTCTCTATGATTTTAAACTGGTCATGTCAGTTATTTTTCTGGATTTTTCCCGACTGCCTTTTCCCGTGCTGGTGAAGATTACAGCGTCTTTTACCTTCTATAAAGCGGCCTGTAAAAAAGCCCTCCAGGTTAAAGTAATTGCATGCGAATTGACCTCTGGGTAAAATATGACGAAGTGAAAAAAAAACAACAAAAACGTCTACTTGCTAACACGTGTAGTCTACTGATACTAACGTTATCTACCTAACGAGTTTGGATGTTAGCTACTTACAAAGTCATGTCAGGTATAGTGTAATTCTACAGAAATCGTTTATCCCATGCGAAATGATGATAAATATCACAGACTTCCACAGTAACGATTATTTTACAGACATACGCCCTGAAAACTAACCCCGTCCGAATAGGGCTTTTGTATAGGGAAAACAGTTTTACCACAAAAACACAGCTGTATCATTTCCCTATCAAACTAAAGTACATATTTTTTTTTTACTGTGTCGTCTGATAGGAGTATGAATCTAAGCACTTGACAATTTTATTCTTTGTAAATTAGCGTTTTCTCCAGGTTATGTCTCGAAAAATATAAACCTCCATGCGTAATTAATAAGGGTTTAGTGATACGATTATGATATCGACCTTGCGACGAATTACCTCACGATTCTTTTTACAAGTCACACTAAGCTGCTGATTGGAGGTGCAAATCACTTTGCTTCGTAACGCCCCTTGACGATGTTTTGTTGCTAATTGTTTGTGCATTGAGGCTTTCAATTTGCCCTAGCTAGTGCACTTTACGTCTCTAATCAGCGTGCAGTTTGGGATTCGTAAAATGTTACAAACGAAATGTGAAATCCGGTTTAAACGGGCTGCAAGGTAAATCGCAAATTAATTACTACCAAATTACTTATTAACACGTGGACAGTTCCAGTAAAATGGTTCCTCTTATCCAAAAGGCTGTTCCTCTTGTTTGTCTTTTTAGTGAGGCACAGATAAGGGTAGTCAGCCCTCTCCAGTGGCCTTGATGGCAGGAGGCAACATAAGAAGCGCTTCTCTGTCTCCCTCCGTCTCTCTCGCTCTAGAGAGCAGACCTCCTAAATGAAAAGCGTTTAAGCCAACTAAAAAGATAAATCACCTCTTCAGTGGCTGCAGCCTGGCCCGCCTTAATTGAGTTTATGAACCGCTCCCTCGAGGGCCGGCTAAAGTTAGCCTCTTGCTTGCGGGCGCTTTCTCCGGCGGCAGTGATTCATCCCCCGCCGCTGCACGACCACATAAATGTCGTGTAGATGTTTGAAATTCGCTCATTATGTTAACAGCGGTTGGTGGTGAATTGCAAGGTTGTTTTCTTTTTTTTTTTCTTTCTTTTTTCGTGTGCCTATTTCGAAAGACAGCTTGTTATGATACACTTTGTTTTAAAATAGTAACTAGTGATTTCAGTGCTTTCGGGGATCGTAGGAAGGAATTGCACATGCGGTTTAACCAGGGCTTGCTCCAGAATGGCTTTCTAATGGCCTTCAGATATACTCGGTTACTGCTTAATGCGAATTTTGCATGTGAAAAAGAGACATTTTGTAGATGTTTCACAACACCTCTGATTGATTACTATTAAGTATGTTGATCATTTTGGTCTCGTGATATCGGGATTAAAAAAATAAATAAAGTATTGATGCATCCCTGCTCGTTTTAGACGTCGTGAAAACTCTAGACTTGTGTGTTACAACGATTATGATATCGATTTTGGAATAAATTACCTCATGAGACTTAGAATTTACACTAATAAGCTGCCGATTGGACGGTAAAATCTAACTGAGATACTTTTGCCAGTTGTACCAATTGTTTCATAAGACCTGACATATTTTTGACTTTTTTTTAATCATATAGGTACAGTAATATTGAACTTTCCCTGCTTATAGTGTTTACATCTAATCGGACATTTTCTTTGCCCTCCAGACAAGCAAAATGAGAATTACCCTTCCCAGTGCCGCATGCATTCTTCTCATTCTCCAGACGTTATGGTGGGGCATATTTGGCCAGTGCGAGGAACCGAGCGAAATCTCCAAACTTAATCTTTCCGTGACGTACGACCTCCCTCGCTTTGTCTCAAACACACCTGTCCAGAATCTTCTAGTTTTCAACGGAAGCGTATACGTCGGCGCTACCAACATTCTTTACGCGTTATCTGCCGACCTCAAGAAAGTCGGCGATTATAAGACCGGACCTGTGCACGATGGCCCACAATGCAGTTCTTGTGAATGCTGCACCGGCCAACGTCCCAACGCTAACAACACCAGCATGGCCCTGATAATGGAGACCTACTACGACCCCGAGCTGTTCGTCTGCGGCACGGTCGGGAACGGCGTCTGCAGCCGGTACCTGCTGGAAGACGGTCAGGAAGACGTCGAAGTGGACTGCATGGGTTCCCATAACAAAGACGGCAGCTGCTATGTCGCAGGTCCAGCCGGAACCCGGATCGTGAACGTGGAAGTCGGTAGAGTCGTGAGGTTCTTCGTTGCAAATTCGGAGCCGCTAGATCCGTCTCCAGCTCCACGTCTTCACCACACCATCTCCGTACGAAAGATGTGGGACACCCAGGACCGCTTCGAGTATGTTTCCGAGCAGTCCTACATGGACCTAAAGCCAGCGTTGCGCGGGAATTATCCTCTGCACTATGTCTATTCCTTCCATAGTGGCTCGTATGTTTATTTCCTCACCGTGCAGCGAGAAAGCAGCACCTCCAGGGCTTTCCACACGCGAATTGTCCGTATCTGCTCCTCCGACCTGGAGCTTCAACACTACGTGGAAATGCCCTTCGAGTGCATTTACTCGGAGAAAGGGAGACGGAAACGTTCGACCCAGACGGTGTTCAACGTCCTCCAGGCCGCTCACGTAGCCAAAACCGGAAGCAACCTACGCAGGGAGATGGGCTTTAAAGAAGGAGAAGACGTGCTCTTCGCTGCGTTCGCCAAGAGCAAGCCGAACTCCCCCGAGCCCACAGCCAGCTCCACAGTGTGCGTCATCTCTATCGCCGAGATCAACAACTTCTTCAAGGACTTCATGAGGCAGGCCTACACCAAGCCGCTCTACCACTTAACTGGAGCCAAAATGAAGTCCTACAACCAGGTGATTATTTATTTCCTATAAAATATGAAGATTAAAATAGTGAATTGGTTAGCACATTCGCCTCACACCTCCAGGGTTGGGGGGGTCGATTCCTGCCTCTGCCCTGTGTGCGGAGTTTGCATGTTCTCCCCCTGCTATGGGGGTTTCCTCCGGGTACTCCGGTTTCCTCCCCCAGTCCAGAGACATTCACAGTAGGCTGATTGGCATGTCCAAAGTGTCTGAATGGGTGTGTGAATGTGTATGTGATTGTGCCCTGAGATGAATTGGCACCCCGTCCAGCGTGTACCCCACCTTGTGCCCAATGCTCCCTGGGATAGGCTCCAGGTTCCCCACGACCCAGTATGATAAGCGGTATAGAAAATGCATTAATGGATGTTCTTGAAGGAATTCTCCAACGTATATGTGAATACCCCACACAAGAATTTCACATTTCCTTATAACCACCAGCACATGTGTGATGAACGCACAGGGAATGTTTTTTTTGTTTTTTTTTGGTCACAGCAGAGGTTCCAAAAGTTAAAAAGCTCAAGTTTTTCAGATAAAAGTTCCTTTATGACTGATTTCAACGTTGCCGTCGCTAAAAATAACTGCAAGTGTATAACAGCATGTGTGTATTTTGTGGGACGTTCACCTCTAACGTGACGTGACGTGTCACTTTAACTGTGGCTGCGTACGGTCAGGTCACACACGCAGCTCAGATTCGCTTGGTTTTCTTCCTCCAAAGCTACAGCTGTCTTTATTTCATCTGTATTAATGATAATAATCAATCTACATACTCTACTAGCTAGGTAAGAGCGTTGTTATGGTTAACTTCATGGTTAACAAGTGACCCCAAATGGACTTATCTCTGGCTTTTTGGTTTCTCCTCGTTCTTAACCATCGTGTTTGTAAAATCCATATTCGTATTCAAGAATATTTCGCCGTATTTATTTTCACGTTCGCTTTCTTGCCTTCTGTTGTTCCTCTGAGTCAGAATCACTCGATGTTGTCGTGGAACTAGTGGAGCTAGATGGAAGGGAAAATGTGATAGCAAACAAACAAACAAAAAAAAACCCCAACCCTAAAATAGGCTGTAAATTTGTATGTCATTTAAACCTGGGTTGTTTTTATGCGACTCCGAGTAACAATAGCACTTAGAATCAGTCTTCATCGGTAGAGCGATATATACGTAATCTTCATTTGTAAACAAAATTTGATAAAACAGAAGAAGATTGTTGGGTTTCTTTCACGATCCGATTTGGAAATGAAACGGTGGGAAACCGTGGTTTTTAAAATAAGTGTCTGTATAACGCAGAATTAAAACGTCGGCCGTTATACTTTAACGGTAAAGGTCAAAGGGTCGTGTTACTTTCAAACGCTGGAGCAAGACTGTAAAAAGTCATTTAAATTGTGTTAGCTTTCCTGAAGAGTTTGTGGCTAATAACTCATAAACACAAATACATCTTCACCCTAGACTTCTATTATAAGACTTCGATTCTCAACGCAGGGAAACGCCATGACATTCTAGTGTCTCACATGTACACTTATCCAGAGGTGGTGGATAGAGATTGTGTGTGTGTGTGTGTGTGTGTGTGGTCATGAGGAACACTGATATGTTACAAAGAACACGTTATAATTTTTCATCTAACAGAGCTGACATTTCGTCACGAGCCCATGGCTTCATCTTCTCTCTCGTCTATAAATCACCGAGCTGCCTTTCCGTCTCTCTCATCCATCAGCACGGATCGGATCAATCGCTAAATCATCGGAGATCAATAAAGGCATGAATTTAACTCCTGACGACTCCTCGAGCAGCCTGTCGATATACGCTTCCCAGAGTTCATAGCAGTACGGGGTTATATAAGCTAGTCCGCGCACACGACCTGCATAGCTAAAGATGACTCGTAACGACTCCGAGCGCGCTTGATAACGAGACGCCGGCGAGTCGTGACTGAAAAACAGCCGAGGAAGCGCGGTGGTACATAACACGCATCATCAGATAGGAAGCCCAGGGCTTTTAGACTCAACGCCTTTTACAGTTCATCAACATATCGTTCTGAAACATTTACGTTTATTCATTTAGCGGACGCTTTTATCCAACGCGACTTACAAATGAGGAAATGCAAGCAAAGCGGAGAACAATAAGTAATGCTACCTTACAGGATTTATAATTGAGATCTAGAGTGCACAGAGTAGAGGTGTAAGAGCCAGAGTAAGTTTTTTTCAATGTGGGGTTGACGTTTTAGGGGTTAGTTACGTGCTCACGGAAGAGGTGGGTCTTTAGCTGTTCTGCGGTCCGGATTGAGGTTGGAAGTTCATTCCACCACTGAGGGACGGCTAGTTTGAAGGTTCTGGAAAGGGACCTCGAGCCACGCTGAGTAGGGACTATTAAGTGTCGATCGTTAACCGATCGCAGATTGCGTGAGGGAACGTACGCCTTCAGGAGAGTGTTGAGGTAGAGGGGTGCTGTTCCAGACGAGGTCTTGTACGTGAGCATCAAGGCCTTGAATTTAAACCCAGTGAATTGTTTTATATTACAGCGTATACCACGGCGCTTTTTTTTTTTGAATGCTTGATTCTGATTGGTCAGACTGTATTGATAAATTTTTCCATAACATGACAAGCTGCAATTTTCAAAGAGAAATAAATAATAATAATAAAAAAAACACAGGCTGGTGCGGGAACGACTGCTTATAGCTGCTATAACGTAAGTGAGAACAGGAACTAACTTGTTTTGCAGACGTTCCACACCGTAAATTTTAACAGTCACTGGATAAAAAGTACGATCTGTCATTCTTTGATTATATAAAAAAATAATTGTAATTGCTGTAGCACGTGATGGTTGGTTCGTTAGTTAATATCCTTTAGTGCAGAAGACTGTTTATTAACTACAGAGTTACTTTTTGACCTGTTTGCTCCGACTCTGACTCTGTTTACTCGGAGGTCGCGAAGAAGATTCAAGCTCTTTGAACCTCGGAGACTTGTAAATCCGTCTCGGCTATCTTATCTGAATCTCTGCGGACAGCCTGAGACCTCGAACACCCCGACAGGTGTCCTTTGTGTCCGTGCCGGTCTCCGAAAGGGTGGTTTTAACAGTTCATATCGACGTAGAAGGAAGTTATTTCCCTCCTGCTCTCTTTCTCTCTCGTCTGTTACAGTTCCTCAGCACCTTTAGCGCTTCATCTGTACAAACTTTACAAAGTGCTCCCCATTCATCACGTCAGAAAAACCCGGCCGGCTCCGTTCAGGCACCTCAAATATTTTTGTTCCGCGTATCTCCTGTTCTAAACATTGTCATCCGCTCGGCATCGGCGCAGCTTCTATCGCTTTTCGCTACGTCGATGTACCAGGGCCAAATTCGCTTTTAATGACACTAGATAAGTGCTTTTTACGCCATAGATTACCCCTAAGAGAAGATACAGATCCAGGCAGACACAAACCCTGTCACTCACTTTCAGTGTTTAAAGAAGCCCCAGTTTCAACTTTCCAATAAAGTAAAAACACCTCAGGGAGCAGATAAATTCTTAGTGCCATCGGTTGAGTTTATAACACCGTTCCTAGCAGATGTTGCACGGGCTCTCGTTCGTTTTTGTTATCACTCTTTATCAGGGCAATATACTCCAGGCTTTAAAACCACTATGCTGCAAAGATATGTGACGTAATAAGTTGTTTTGGTCTTTTTTTGACTACTGTTTCTTGCTTGTATTCCTGCCACCTGACTGTTAGTGCTGATAAACGTCCAGTGTGCTTAAAAGCTTCACATTAATGAGAAGAAGAGCCTCTTAAAATGATTGACTCCACCGTTTGCCATCACTAAGCAATATTGGTTACGGCGTAACACAGGCACTATATTTTATATAGGCCTATTATAACAAACTGGAAGTGCATCAATAAGTTTTCTGTGACTTACCAGTACATCGTACATATATAATAACTAGCAGACATGTTTTAAAGTCAAAATTACTATCCGATTAGGATAGCAATTCGATTAGCGAAACAGCCGGCAGATTGCTTTTAAATTGAATCTGAAACCTCATTGATTATGGTCCGTAAATATAATTCCAACCGAGTGAGCTCTGATCGACGGCCGTTTTAATTACAACAGCGCTCATGGCTGTTTTCAGATCGCGATTTTAAAAGCCGAACGGTCCAAACACTTTCGGGACGATTGATTTCACGCCACTTTGTCTTGTGTCATGTTTTAATGGGAAATCACAGTTCTCCGAGGAACGACACGCACACTCGTCTGTTGCACCTCGTACAGATGTGTGTAGATGTTCAAGTCACCTATAAATAACCAGGCTTATTCACGGCAGATTCACATTTAGTAGTTTTAAAGTGCACCTAGTATGGTGTTTCAGATATTCCCTACATATATGTAGTGTGTTATAGAGCTGTTTGCGAATGTAAAAACGTCTGCAAAGTTTCAAAAATCGAAGCGCACGACAAACGGAGTTATTGACTCATAAAAGAAGGAACCGATTCTGAACAGCTGAAACGAGACGGTAGTGATTCCAGACTTTACTTCCTGTACTAATCTACGTAGGTTTGTAACAAAAAAACGCCGCCTCTGGTCTTCATCGGCTGCCCGCCGTCAGACGGAGCTGAAACTCGTTATGGTAGTGGGCGTTTCCTTTTCGACAGCGGTAGACCAATCACAACAGACTGAGACATCTGACCAATCAGAGCAGAGTATGCTCTCTGAAAGGAGGAGTTTAGAATGAATCATTTAGAAAGGACACTAGTGGAAATAGGTAATGCTGCAGTTTAAATGATGAGCACATTAACGTGTTTTTTGACCTCGAATGCATGTAAATCTATTGTATGAGGGATTTAAAACAAAATTAGGAACGTTTCAAAACCATAATAGGTGCGCTTTAAGGAAAAAAATAAGTCCCCGACTAATCAGCATGATTCATTTCTTTGATATGTAATATAGTACTGCTATGTTGTCTTTTCTATGTGAAACCATACTGTTTAAGTGCAGCTGGAGTGCAGTACATTTATTGTAGCCACACCCACAAAACTCCATAAAAGGCAAAGTCCAGAGAAAGCTACAAAATGGCAACTAAACGGCGAAAGAGTGCCTCCTCGTCTTCCTTTTTTCCAGTTTAGTTTTGTCCTATTCGTATTTGTTTTGACTTAAATTCATGCGTTTGATTGAAATAAGTGAACGGTTTAAACTTGACAGCACGCAAAAACACGTTGCTAATCATAAGGTTGACATTAGTCTCCTTATACATAAAATTGACACAAACTAGGATACTAACTGCAACACTTTTCTGCTGCGAAAGATTTATGAAATATTTGTATCATTTGTATCTAGCTTGTTACGTTGGTAAACACTCAGCCCGCGTTCTTTAGAGATGGTTTGAGGACAGAGTGTCCTTTGGTGTAATTAGGACCTGGCACGTACGACGGCGAACAAGCTGCGGCGTGTGTACTTGTGTGCTGCTGCTCGGTCATGTTGGTGTTTGCACGAAGTGGCGAAACCGAGCGTCGTTCGTAGGTCAGGGCTCGGCTGCGGGGAGGTTTCCTGCTCGCTGCGGAGGAATAAATATCACAGGGTGAAAGGCAACGTGCCTGTCGCGTCCTGCCTGCTCGCTCTTGCTTCTCCCTGGTAACGTGTACACATGGCTGAGTGGGAGACGGTGAATGCAGATGCAAGTGCAGGAATGTTATGAGAGCTGCCTCGCAATTATATGGTGGAGTCTGTGGAGGCAGCTTGAGTCAGACACACACATACACCCACACACACACACACAGTAGGTTCCAACGGTCTAAACAGGTGGATGTATGCAGCTGCATGTTTACACACGGCGTCACACTCTGCTCCTGCGTGACTCTGGACCATCATGGCGCCGGGAGGAGATCAGGCAGCTGGCACTCAGGTGCATGACGTCGCACTTTCGGTCTCTCACTCACAGTCTCACACACACACACACACACACACACACACAGCACCTGTCCCATATGACGTGCTGTTGCCTGACAGACACGACAGTTTAACAACCAGAGAAAGATTAAAACACAACCCTTATTGGATCTGTAGCTTTCTCTAAACCTCCCCTCCCCCATTTTCTCCCAGATGTGTTCTTGGCCAAATCCCTCCCTTATGATGCAGCATCTACATGGTGAAAGCGAACACGTGCTTCCTCCAAGACATGTGAATCCAGCCATCTTTTCAAACTGCTGCGTCACAGGTTGGCGTAACACACTCAGAGGAAAGCCCTTTCCATCCTCTTCTGCATACACGAGCTCACAGACTCGGCCAGTTTTGCTGTCTGGGAGTCATCATCGATCTCCAGACAGTGAAGCAAACGCTTTTCCATTTGTACCACTCTGGAACCCAGCTTTATTTAAATACTCTTCACGGTGCTGCGACACGGATCGCTTGAGGGTCTGGTCGACTAGCTGGATGATAAACCCGCTGATAAAACTCTTCCCACATGCCGTCACCTCGTGGTTAAACATACCGAGAAGACGTTAGCCCATGGCATGCTGTGACAGAACACTACATCTCACAACTTGCTGACGTTTTGTAAACACAATTTGTTACATGATCTTATTCTTGTTCTTACTGCACTTAACTAGCCGACTATATCGCTCACATATGTCACGCTAGCACATGATGTCAGCTAACACTTTTTAGCCTCGCCAATTAGGTTTCAAAGCTTTCAGTTAGCTAATCGTTTTATCATTTGTCCATCCCTGTGCTTTATTAAATGTTTGATTATTTACTTACAGTAATAGATGAATGTCCTATATGTACTGTATGTAATGTTTACGTTTTAAAACACACGTCAGTGTGTGTGTGTGTGTGTGGGTATCTGTGTTTGTCTAGTGGGGAGACACGAGGTCATATAAAGCAGATAAAGGCAAATCATAAACCTCGGATTCCACGGATGCAACCTGTCGTCTGTTTTCCCCGCTCTTATAACGTTCTCCTTCGGCACGCTGTTCCAGTCACGCCAAGTCGTTTATTTACAGGTAACACACGCTCGTCTTTTATGCTGCCTTCCAGCACTGGATTCCTGTCAGCTCTGCATTAGGCTTAATTCAGGTACATGCGTAAGCTGTCAAGTCGTCCCGATGAGTCACTCGCCTGTAGGCACCCGTGTTAATCCGTATCGTTCGTTCGCTATGACTCCCACTTCCTCGTTTTTGCTGCCTGTGGTAATTTCCTGCTTTCCTGGATTGTGAGTTTCATCAAAGCTCGTTTTTTTTTTTTTTTGGTCGTAATGCATCGTTTACTTTATTACGTAGATTGACGAATCGTATGAATCATTCAGTAACTCCAGTGAAGCTAATGGAAGAGGTGTGTAGGTACGGGAGTCAAAGTTTAAAAGGTTAACTCGGATCGCAAAACCTGCCGAAGCGGCACACGAGGCCGCTTCGGCTCTGTTTGAACCTGAATTAATACGGTCTTTATTGTTCTCACGTTTACGACTCTATCAGAAGGAGTGACATTCACCCACACAATGGGCCTGTTGGATCCTGTGTGAACGCAGGTGAAGGAGGGAAGCTCGGCCTGGCTGCCGCGCTGACCATACGCTCTTATCAGCAGCCGAACTCACACAATGCAAACGGCAAATAAGAGCTTATCTGAGCCAATCCTGTGTGCTCTTTTCCTGTGTGCTCGCTCACTCAGCTCTTACTAAGACGTATTCCTCAGCTCGTTAAATCACCTGCTGAAAGGAGAGCAAGCTTTACCTGACACCCCGAGTTGTGGATTTAGCGGCGCGTGAAAAGATCCTGTTTGGTCAACTGATCGAAGGAACAGTGGTGTTATTTGACAGATAAATAAAGAAGAACCTCTTCCTCGACTCTGACATAGTGCTCTGAGCGAACGTGAATAAAGTTTGAAACAGGAGAAAAGAAATCCGCGCCAGTTAATTATACTCGTTCTACCAAAGATAATCTCACCTGGATGCTAGACTTGTACTGCAACTTGTACTTCCCCGCTTACAACCAGGCAAAACCACGGTAAACGCCCCCTCGCCTTGAAATTTCCACTCATCGACTTGGGATAGTCTTCTCACCTACCAGAATTCCCCAAATCAGCATGGCCGCTTACACTGCGAACAGTGTAAAGTTCTTTTATAGCAGTATTGACTTTCGATCAGTGAATATACAGACACAGCACTTGCTTAAATCCATAACTGACCATACTAATCACTGTTTCGAGGACGTAACCGTAAACAGAGTTATCACTAGCGTTAGACAGCGAGCTTGTTGCTTTAAAGTTCCTAAAGAAGAAAAGCACCAATAGCCACTCAGGCCTGTAACTGTGAAAGCGAGATTAAAGCTTTTTATAAGCGATACGTGCGCTGACAGAGCAAACAAAAGGCACGCTTTCATGAAGGCGTCCATGTTGTTTTGGGTTTTTTTTGTGTATTGAACGCTCTAGGGCTGGGCGATACGACAAAAATATCATATCATGATACTTGAGGACATTTCTACGATATGAGACACGTATCACGATTTAGAGTTTAGCTACCAAACTGTCTGCAAAAAAGGAGTAAAATAAAGAAAAAAACGTTAAACTGACTTTGATGGTACTTTTCTGTAATGCCTACAAAAGACATAGAAGATTATTTTTTTTTTCGGTGACATCAAATCAACGGCATCCTTTCAGTACCGTTTAATTTGTAATTATTAAAAATGTTTAAAAAAAATACATCACCATACCAACGATATCTCGGAAGAGTGTATCGCGTAATCATTTATCACAATATGGATGTTATATCGATATATCGCCCAGTCCTAGAACGTCCCTAGGTGGAACATGACGTTACCACGAACACGGCGTTATACATAAATACCCTGACGCTCATACTGAACATCCTTTCACCTCATTCAGCACTGACGTTAGTATATAACTGTAGAAGAGTCTATCTAATCCCACTATCCAGTGTCACCCAGAAGAGGACGGGTTTCAATTCGATTCTGGTTCCTCTCAAGGTTCCTCCTCAGAGAGTGTTACCTCACCACTGTCACCTCTGGCTTGTTCATTAAGGATCTAAATCACATCTGGATTTCTGTAAATCAGCTTTGTGACAGTGTGTATTGGTAAAAGCGCTATATAAACAAAATCCAATCGATTTGAATCAAACACGAACAGGATTGGGTGTGGCCTCTTTTCTTTCTGAAACAAACCACACCTTAGTGTTTTCTTAGTGTTGCACTGCTAACTAGCTAGCTGCTAGGGCGTTAGCTGCTCACCACGAAACTGTTGTTCCCTCAAAAATCACTCAGGATCGGCATTCAAAATCAGTCCCACCCCCAGCCTGGTTCAGAAAATTTGACGAGCCAGAAACGAACGTCTGTTTCTTTACCCTGCTCCTGGGAACGGATCCTTTAAGTAAACTGCGAGCAGAAAGGTTTTATTTAAATTACTAACTCATTTTATTCAGTGTCCAACCCAAAGCTCATGTCGAGTCTGGATGTGTGCCCTTCCTTTAAAACAGATGTGTTTTTAATAACGCTGTCTTTTAAACAGGAACCCCAAAAGACCTCTGAAGGGTGAAAAAAAAAAAAAAGATAGATGAGAGGCCAGTGGTTTCACAAGTGTGAAAACTCGGCACAATGATCCATTGTTTTCTTGGTGTTTCTGTTCTCCACACGTTACAGCCACGTTTGTTTTTCTTTTTACTGCATGGATTCAAAGCACTTAATAAACTGGCTGGCTGGTGTTTAGAGGGTAAATCATAAAAAAATAAGCACTGCCACCTGTTTACTGTCTCTGTTTTTCTGAGGAGCGTGAATATTTAGTTAGTTGTGTTTTGCCAGTGAGCTGATGTGGATTAAATCTTATGTTTGTAACCAGAGTGTGAAAAATCCACATTTTTTTTATAATACCGTACAGGCGTAGTGTTATACAGTAAGAAAGGAATTAAACCAGGGTGGAGACAGGCTGTCATTTCATCTCATTTTCTTGCATGTGTGGGAACCTATAGGGCACATCATCTCATTTTCTTCACTGTTAGCGCACCCTAGAGGGCATTTCATCACGATTTGTTGCACATAGAAGCACCCTAGAGGGCACTTCATCACAATGTCTTGCACTTACTAGCACCCTAGCGGGCACTTCATCACAATGTCTTGCACTTACTAGCACCCTAGCGGGCACATTGTCACATTTTATCCACTGTTATGGCACCCTAGATCACTTCATCACCTTTTCTCACACATAGGAGCACCTAGAGGGCATGTCATCGTATTTTCTCCACTGTTATGACACCCTAGAGGGCACTTCATCACCTTTTCTCACACATAGGAGCACCCTAGAGGGCATGTCATCATATTTTCTCCACTGTTATGACACCCTAGAGGGCACTTCATCAGCTTTTCTCACACATAGGAGCACCCTAGAGGGCATGTCATCGTATTTTCTCCACTGTTATGACACCCTAGAGGGCACTTCATCAGCTTTTCTCACACATAGGAGCACCCTAGAGGGCATGTCATCGTATTTTCTCCACTGTTATGACACCCTAGAGGGCACTTCATCAGCTTTTCTCACACATAGGAGCACCCTAGAGGGCATGTCATCATATTTTCTCCACTGTTATGACACCCTAGAGGGCACTTCATCAGCTTTTCTCACACATAGGAGCACCCTAGAGGGCATGTCATCGTATTTTCTCCACTGTTATGACACCCTAGAGGGCACTTCATCACCTTTTCTCACACATAGGAGCACCCTAGAGGGCATGTCATCATATTTTCTCCACTGTTATGACACCCTAGAGGGCACTTCATCAGCTTTTCTCACACATAGGAGCACCCTAGAGGGCATGTCATCATATTTTCTCCACTGTTATGGCACCCCAGAGGGCACTTCATCACCTTTTCTCACACATAGGAGCACCCTAGAGGGCATGTCATCATATTTTCTCCACTGTTATGACACCCTAGAGGGCACTTCATCAGCTTTTCTCACACATAGGAGCACCCTAGAGGGCATGTCATCATATTTTCTCCACTGTTATGACACCCTAGAGGGCACTTCATCAGCTTTTCTCACACATAGGAGCACCCTAGAGGGCATGTCATCATATTTTCTCCACTGTTATGGCACCCCAGAGGGCACTTCATCACCTTTTCTCACACATAGGAGCACCCTAGAGGGCATGTCATCATATTTTCTCCACTGTTATGGCACCCCAGAGGGCACTTCATCACCTTTTCTCACACATAGGAGCACCCTAGAGGGCACTTAATTGTGTTTTCTTGCACATAGGAGCACCCTAGCAGGCACGTCATGTTTTCTTCACTGTTAGGTCACCCTAGAGGGCACTTGATCACATTTTCTCCACCGTAAGGACACTGTAGAGGGCACTTAATCACAGTTTGTCTACCATAGGGGCATGTTTTATGTACCACAGGGGTGCCCTAGAGGGCATATTTGCTGCGCATTTTCAACCATGGGGGCACTCAGTGTTAATCAACAACAGGGTGGTGAGATGAAGCGGAGTTACTGTTACCACACCAGAGTTTTCATTTTCCTATGACAGCACATCCTGAAGTGTATTATTATTATTCCTTTTATTCCACAGCAATTTGCCCACACTTACAATGTTTTATTTATTGAAGAAAGACGTCATATTATTTATATGTTTATAGTTACATTTAACATTGTGGAACGTTAGGCAAAACAAGTTAGTTCCTGTTCTCACTTACAGTAGGTTTATAGCCACAATAAACAGTCGTTCCCTCACCAGCCTCTCTTTTTCCCTCTCTTGAAGTTAATAAGTGGAAAAAAAACTCCATGCAGCTTGTCATGTTACTGAGAAACCGCAAGGCGTAAACTCCTCTGTGCTGTAGATATCAGAAAACTTAAACTTACAGCGTTCCCTCTGACTGTTACAAAAGTGCTGGCACTGGAGACTCCTCCTCCTTACAGAAAACTTCACCCTATCAGTGATTACACACAATTTTCTAATCTGTTTATGTGGCGCGTCTACCATGAACGAGCTGTTACTATAGAAACCATAACGTATCAGACCGAGCGCATGAGTTTAAACCTGTGATTTGAGAGCTGCACCACTGTCAGAGCTGTTATAGAACTATGTTAACATTTTAAAGCACGTTTACCGCTCTTTACCTTTGTAGAAAAACAAACGCACACATTAGATTTCTCTTAAATCACACCTGAGTCGGACTTGTTTTGACAGGCCTCCCTAAGGCGTGTGGAGGAAACGTCGTTTGTTCTCGGCTCATGGCTGAGTCCGTCCCTCCCACATTGTGTTTTGTAGAACTGAACTTGTCTTGTCCGGTATGAGTACGAACACACACACACACACACACACACACTCCTGCTGCACTCAGCTACAAGATTTACAGCCAAAGAAAAGTGGCTTGTTGACATCTGGCCTAAATGAGAGAGCATTTAAAGCATTAGGTGCCTTTCACAACACGACATAGTAATACAGAACGGAACGTGTTCATTGGCAGGTCTCCTTTAAGTAGCTCTTGTTGACTTTAGATAGCTAGCTGTTTTTTTCTTTTTCTTTTTGGAGCTCTGATATCACACACTAGGAGGCTGAGATCTGTTTAAGGATGTTGAAGAGTCCTGGGAACTAGCAAAGTCTCAGGGTGAGAGTTCTCCGTTCACACTTCTGGATTTCTTTTAATGTCCTTTTTTCCCCCCTGCATTTTGGCCTCATATCCACACGAAATCAGCATTATGGGTCACAGAAGGAAACTCCATTTTCGCTGTGTTAGGAAAGTGTGTGACGGGGTTCCGTTTTTGGTACTGCTCTTGGATCCATCGCTCCGGCGCTTTAAACCGTGCTGTAAACACAGATTTCAGATAATATCCGAGTGAAAATGTTGTATTCGTGTGTATGCTTGAACAGACCTCATTATCAGTTGTTTGTTTTTTTTTTGTATTAGGACCTGACTCTGAGCAAGATAAAGCGGTTACTAAAAGATAAACGAACTTACTTTCAGCCATGATGGTGGTTCTTCCGCATTTTGCCTTCTCTACCGTTCAATACACAGCTCTTAACGTCATTCCTAAGGGCGTTTGACATAACAGTTTATGATGTACATTTCTGTCACTGGACTGACGTGGTCCTGTGTGCATATTTTCCAAAACGTATCTGTGTGGAACTGCATTTTCCAACAATTTTGTGTGGACGTGTCCTCAAGAAAACCAAAAGAAATCTCATTTTACTAGACCACAATTGAGAGCAGAAGTTCGAGATTCCTGCAAATGGTTACTGTGAAAAAGAATCCGCTGCATACGTCTGGTTCATTTAAAGCCACAATTTGCACCATCATTCATGAAGGAGCGTAAGATCATCAAAGAGGGAAAAATGTCTTCCAATCCCTTGCGCTCAAGTGGAATTGATTGTTCCGGAGCGCCGCAAACCAGACATTTGCGTGCTTTTTACATTTTTTTTTTCAATATTTTCAAAATGTCAATGTCAAGATTTTATTTCGTTTTGTGCCAAGCTTTTTCTCCTTCACTCACATGCCCGTATTAGCTTTATGTTCTAACATGACTGTGGATGGAGGAGAGGGATCCTTAAGCCGTGACTCATCTTGTCTGCTTTAATAAACGACCATTTTTACTCTAATGCTCCGAATAGCTCCACACTGTAACAGTAAATGATGAGAGTTCACCCGAGCCGTCCTGATCGTTACATTATGCCTCTTTCATTTGCGTTGCTCTAATTGGATGGATGTTCATGGCTCAGGAGAGATTCTGTAAATACTTTGGGAACCTCTACGCTGCTTGAAGGATCTTTATGCCAGGAAGTGGAAAAGCGACTCCGGCATCAGTCAGGCGTGCAGCAGTGACGGACGGTTTTATTTTTAAAGTCTCTCCTGGCTGCAAGGAATTTTATATCCACCATATTTTGTTATTCCTCTTTAATTCTTCAGTTTAAAATCTGGACCATGAAGTGATACTGAACACGAAACTTAAGCAAGGAGCAAATCCTGCTCCTCACGGATCTATTAAACACAGAGCAGGTCCAGGCTTACATTTCTCCCTCTAAATGCCTATTACTATTACGTTCAGTGGTGGAGAAATCATAAATACATTAGCTAGCCCACTAGGCAAGTGAAGGCTCCAATGTACGTCCCCAGTCCATTGGATTTTAATTAAGTACGCTGAAGTGCTGGCGATGTATCCCCATCTGATTTTTATAATAGTTACAGAATAAAATGAAGAACTGGATAATAAGCTATGAGTTTTGAAGATGGAGATTTTAATGTATTTTTCTTCCACAATGTGGTGTATTTGCGAGTGAAACGCCATATTTGGACGGGCAGGAGTTTGATTGGCTTATGAAAAGTGGGCGATTCGAAAACAAAACACAGAGTCACATATAGAGGATAGATACCACCGGTACTGTATGTCCGTTTGAGGATGTGGACAAAATCCAGTGAACAAAAGTGGACGAAAGAAGAAAATTGTGATAAGAATGTGTATTGTGAGCCTTCTCACCTGGGAACAGAGGTGCTGACTCAAATACTGACTCCGAATCGTATCAGTATCTTGATATCTTGTCTTTGGCGTTTGGTTAGGATTATATTTAATACTAACCAAACGCCTCCAGAGGCGCTGCATTTTAGATGAAAATTTCATACAAACAAGAATTTGATCTTTTATGTGATTAGTACTGATGAATCATCACAGTCTGCCCAAGGACATGAGCAAGGGAAAAGGGGGAAAAAAGGTCAGTTTTGATTTCAGCTTGAAGAGAACTGGAAGGATGCACAGATCAGGGACGAGCTAAAACATTGCTTTGGATAAAGGCTAATCCTAAAATGAATAAACATGAACTTAAAATTAATTTTGGAATAGATGTGGAAGTCTGTGTTGCTATCCAGATGTTTGATCATTCCCACAGTGGTGTGTGTGTTTTTTCTGAATTAGACAGCCCCAAGTGTTTTAAACCCCCTGCTCAATGTTGGGCTCTAATCCAACCTTATTACCCGCTTCTCTAATTACCCCCACACTGCTGATCTCCATGACCCAGTAATCTAAGAAACTCCACCAACACCAGAGTCGGGTTGCTCTGTAGCGTGCAGGTGGAGCTGCCCTTCCAATAACAACTACTATGTCTACGCTGAGCTAAGACTGAGCTGCCCAGGGTCAAAATGTCGTGTTATTTCAGCCAGAGGGCAGATGATTGCGTTGAGCTCCAGAACTTCTGCAATCCCAGAAAGCTCCAGTCCTGTGTATGACTGCAGCGGCATCTCCAGTGCACTGTACCTCAGCCTGAGGGAGAACAGCGAACATGTGGAGGTGACATTTTGGCCTTCAGATCTCCTTACACCCAGATCAGGCCTCACAGAGGAGACGCCGAAGGCCGTAAAGCTGTAAAACACCAAAGGTGGATCTCAGTAACTCTATCAGCCGTCCATTGTGCTGGACACAATATGAATCGCTCTAAATGTTACACTGGAGCCATTTTTGTGCAGGCCCATTATCAGGGTAATAACACTGTGCCGCAGGACAGTATTTTGGGAGATTTAAAAGTTTCAAAATATCAGGTACCTGCATGATTCTTTGGCTGAGGATAAATATTGCGTTGTCTGTATGTCAACAGTATAAAGACTTGGGTATATGTTATTTTCTCATAGAGGACACAGAGTCCATGATGCATTATTAGGTAAATGTACTGAAACTTTTCCATTAATGTACAATTATGCAAATGAAGCTTTGTCTAATTACATGTGTGTAAATTTTTGCATAGAATACAATTTAAAAATCCAACACTAATCAACATTTTGAGAAATTCCTCTTTAATAAGTTACTGAATTCGGGATAGGAATAAACACGTACAATTCTCTGACTGATTTAAACTTTAAAGAATAAGGAGAAGCAGAGAAACCTAATACCACAAAACCCTATAATCTAAAGAAAGCTCTTCAGCATTAGTCCCTCTGAGACCGACCTGCCTCAGTGGAGAAAGTCTCAACGTAATAGCTGCTGAAACCTGTCAAAACAGTACTCTTGTTTTTCATTTTCAACCCTTGATCCACTACTTTGTCTACACAGGAGAGGAGGCATGCACATTTTTCTTCTCCATCTTTCTCAATCTGTGCAGCGACTATCACTGTTTCCTTCAACCTTGTTTTTGGGGTGATAGGCCAATCTAATTCAGAATTCTAGTTCAATTTGTAGCTGATGATACAGAGGACGCATCAAAGCAGCCTGTCCACACTGGCCTGCCTCTTCTTACACGTCTCTCTCCACCTCATATCACATCAGAGATTGAGCTGTCTGTGGCAGACATTCCTCTGTCTCTCTCATCATGTGGTATCTGGTGATGCAGTCCTATAGGTCTCCAGCATGTCTCACTCCCTCTCACCTGGCTGTGGTACAGTAAGTTTGTCCCTGGCTGGCTCGGTGTCTACTCGAGCTGGTAACGGGAGCAGGTCCTATTGCTCTTCTGGCCTGATTTATCACCTGCCTGTATTGTTCTCTGCAGCTTCAAAGCTCCCCTTTGAGACGTGCCCTCAAATGAAGCTGTGAGTTTCGCTCTGTGTGCAGTCATGGCTGTGACTCATATGTCTTACTCACCATGGTAAAGCACGAGTGAAAAGAATTCTCTGAAAAGAATTATGGGATTGGTGCTATAAGTAATGCAGCCTTCTGTATTGTTGCTCTCTCTTTCTCCTCCCTTTTTGCCCCAGCTTGGCTGGCATGGCGTAAACTGACTTTCTCCTGCCCTTATGAACTTTTGTGTAGTTGTGTTGCCACTACCATTCTACAGTGTAACAGTACACCAGCTGAGCTGGTGTGATCCCACTCTTAATCATTAACCGCCTGCTCGCTGTACTTGGTTGAGCCCTTTAGTCATGGTCTCTGGTGCCAGGGTCTGGTTTCATTAATAATTGATGACTCCTTGGCCTTCATGCTGGGTTCTGTGCTAGCTTGACCAGCCTTAACTCTCCCATCCTCCACCTTTGGTGGCAGGTGGTTTGGACTCACAAAAAAAGTGAGTTCCAGTTGGAAAAGCATGTCTAAAGGTGTGCTTTCACACTCGAGTCCATACACCGGATCGACTCTTGGCTTATTTGGGAGAAGGTGTCGTTATCGCAAGTTTGTTTTTACAAATGATTTAAATGAGTCTATTTTTTTACTTGGATTTGAAACTGATCAGTAGTTTGGGAGTAAATAGGAGATAACATAACTATTTTAAGCAGTCATGCTGTTTAACACCCAGTCATGGTGCAAAACTTATCTGAAATCACTCTAAGCAAACTCCAGAGTGGAGGTATGCACAGGATTGTTTTTAACTCCCATTCTGACCAATCCCTCCTGCTTCCAAAGGAATTCTGACCAATCCTTCCTGCTCCTGAAGGAATTCTGATCAATCCCTCCTGCTTCCAAAGGAATTCTGACCAATCCCTCCTGCTCCTGAAGGAATTCTGATCAATCCCTCCTGCTTCCAAAGGAATTCTGACCAATCCTTCCTGCTCATGAAGGAATTCTGACCAATCCATCCTGCTCCTGAAGGAATTCTGACCAATCTCTCCTGCTTCCAAAGGAATTCTGACCAATCCCTCCTGCTTATGAAGGAATTATGCCTAATCCCTTCTGTTCCCAAAGGAATTCTGACCAATCCCTCCTGCTCCTGAAGGAATTCTCACCAATCCCTCCTGCTCCCTGAAAGAATTCTAGCCAGTCCCACTTACTCCTCATCAATCCCACTCACTTCGGCAAGGAGTTTGACCAATCCCACCTGCTTCCGCAGAAAGTTTCTCCAATCCTTCCCACTCCTGCAGAAATTTTGACCATTCCCACCTGTGCCCTCAGAAAGTTTGTCGAATCCCACCCACTCCTGCAGACCTTCTTGACAAATTCTGTTTCCACAATTATGTTTGCACCTGCCTGAGATATGTTCTAACGATTTCTATTGACTTGTTTCTATTTCCCAAAATACACACAAATGATTCATTAACACCACAACAACCCTAATAAAGCAGTTACTGGTGGTAAATGAGCAACCTGCTGTGCTCAGTACATGCCTATTTTAGTGAACCACCAATCCTGTTCACATGAGCGTAAAAAACTGCCCACTTCCATGACTTCCCTGATCCCAGATAAGCTGCACACTAGAGTGGTAGCTCAGTGGGTAAGATGTCTTATTACTGATTAGCAGGTTGTGAATTCAAGTCCTGGCAACCCCACTCTGTCACTGCTCAGTTGTATAAATTAAATAAATGTAAGTTGCTCTGGATAAGTGCATCTGCTCTAAATGCACACCTTTACTCCAGACAAGCGGCCAGAGAATCTAAGTTTGAATATGGCTTTATTAAGCCACCAAATGTGTTGAACTCTTGGTGCAAACAGACTCAGGTTGGAAATGTTTTTTTCCCCATAACTTTTTGAAAAGCTGCTTTAGAATACGTTAGAGACCAGAATGCTGCACATATCCATAAAACGATGTAGGAAACACTAGATCAGCCACCAAACTCCACAGGTTGTTGCGATCACAGCCAAAGAAAGCTGGACAGCAGGAGAGTTCCACATTCCTCCCAATTTCTCATGAACCCCTGCCATCTGCGAGCTCAGCCGTCCGAATGTGGCAGGGAAGATTCGAGCTCCATGGGAGAAGACACATGGCTAAGCCTTGTTATGCAAGGGCCCTTTCTGGAGCAGTTGATTATGAGATACAATAAGGGTTTTTTGTTTTTCCTCAAGCAGTCCATTAAATGCATTTAGTACGGTGGCTTTGAAAACAGACCCCCCTGCCAGTAAAACACTTGTGCTGCTGATTATATCATGTATACAACTCTATTACAGCATACTTGTTATACATGTGGAATTCTTGGGATCTTTTTTTTTTTTAATTATTTGCAGAGCTCATTTGATGATTCGTTTGGCTGTGGGAAGCATGACAAAGGCTACAGGTTGGAGGTTAAAGGAACCAATCCACGTAAAGACTGGTTTAACGGCCGCTTCAGGGACGTTCTCCTCACCTCCATCGCCGTGGTACCCGTGCAGGAACACACAGTGGCTACCCTTGGGACTGCAGATGGGAGAGTCATCCAGGTAAGGAGGAACAGATAAAGGAATGTTATAGATACACAAGTGAAGAAAATACTAGGGCTGGGCAATAATATAATATCAATATCATGATAAATGCACTTCTTTTGTGGAGATATCATTGGTATCATGAACGTTGTTTAAAAAAATAATAATCACAAACTAAATGAGACTGAATGAAAGTTTGAATTTGACATTTTTTACAGGTTTTTGTTAGAATTTAGTTTTGGTAGACATTCATGTAATGTAATTATCATACTCGGTTTAAAAGTTTTTAATTTTTACAGTTTTAATCACAGCACTTCCACTTTGCTGGCAGTTTGTTAACTAAATGATATAGCGTGATGCATATCGTGTTTTCATACGATATTTTTGCCATATCACCCAGCCTTGGTGCTGTCCAGTCTCATGTTTTGGCCCAGAAACCTAACTGACAAGGCTAAAACGTGGTGGCTAAAGTAATGTAATAATGTATAGCATGCTAGTCAGCTAGTTTAGTGCATTAACGATCAGGGTATAAGATTATAGCACATCATGTTTGCAGCCTTGGGAAAAAAAAAAAAATTTTATAATTATAATTAAAGTCCTTGGCGAACTTTTCAGCTACGAGCTGTGGTGTTATGTTCTCGCATACGCACGTAAAACATATTCAGGTCAACTTTAAGGTGACTGTTACTCATAGGAGGAGAGTCGTATGACAGCTTTGCTCTAGGATTTTTATTTATTTATTTATTTTTATCGATACTTGTGTATTTCTGATTCTGGCAAGACCATCTGTCGTTTGTCAGTGAGCACTAATTATTCCACCAAGTAAAAATCATTGTACTGTGTTTCTGTGAATGACTTGCGACTCAGCTGATGTGTGTAGTGCAGCAGCCGATGGGATTCAGAAGGATTAAATCTAATTACAATTAAAACTACAAACCTAATGAAAAGGGTTTTTTTTTTCAAAATGCAAGGCACAACTCCAAATAATTTTGTGTGTGTGTGTGTGTGTGTGTGTGTGTGTGTACTGTAACTGGGCAGGATGCTGGTATGTGACCAATACAAATGACCTGGAAGATCGAGTGTCCAGGTGCCACGGCCAGATTTAATAGCATGTCCCTTTCCTGTTTGCGCTACTTTTACCAGAAAAGACTACTCATCACACATCTGCTCAATCAGATTCTGCTCAATCTGCTCGCTAATCTACTTTCCACTCAAGCGTCAGACCAGGCTCGGTGTATGTGTATTTTAATTCACCAACTCCGCCGTGCCCGTATTCATTCATCAGCAGAACTCTGGCAAGAAACCCCCCCCCCCCCAAAAAACAACAAAAACACACTTGCTATTTCTGGTTAATGCAAAGCCTAGACGTTTCTATTCAGCATTGTGTGTATAGGGTAGGAGAGGGTTTGTTTTGTTTGTTGAGAAATGAGTAGTGCAGAGAGAGGGTGACAGCTGCACGGAAATGAAGTAGAGAACTAGAACGGAGCGTTAATAGTAAGCACTGGGCTTCGATGACATGTCCTCACACGGCATTTTCTTGGAACGGTTGCAGCTGTCGTTGGTTCTTGATTTTTGTTTTTTCTTCTTCCTTTTTGCATTTTTTTCCCCCTCAGCTTTTTCTTGCCCCTTTTGTATTGACATGGAGGCCTGGGAATGGGCAGGCGTTAGACCAGCTGTCCCACTCAGAGACCAGAAGAGATACAGAATAAGTGTGAAAAAGAGGGGACTGGTTGCCATAAATGTGCAGTGAGAGTCAGAGCACTTTGACAGTGTGTGTTGGTAGAGAGATGGAGAGGCAGAATGAGGTGAAACACTCACCATCGTGCCTTGTGTCGCCGTTCGGCACTGTATTGTGTAGGTTTCTTTTTAGCATTGTTTAGCTGAATTGCTACTGGAGCTCAATTGCTGGATTTTGGTATAAAAAACTCCTCCAAAATTTGCTTGGTGTAAACCAGGTTAATATTGTTTATATCTTGATGTGGCTGGTGATCAGGCTGATATTTAACTGTGGAATTTAGATACTTTGTTGATTTCCTTTCTTTTTTCTTTTCCTTTTGATGCGTACATGTGTGTATGTGTATGTGTTTGTGTATGTGTATGTGTGTATATGTGTGTATATGTGTGTATTTATATGTATGTGTGAATGTGTGAATGTGTGTATATATGTATATGTGTGTGTATTTATGTGTGTGTTTATGTGTTTGTGTATATGTGTGTGTATGTGTATGTGTTTGTGTACATGTGTATGTGTGTGCGTATATGTGTTTGTGTGTATGTGTTTGTGTATGTGTGTACATCTGTGTATGTGTGTGTATATGTGTTTGTGTATATGTGTATGTGTGTGCGTATATGTGTTTGTGTGTATGTGTGTGTACGTGTATGTGTGTGTGTATGTGTGTATGTATGTGTGTATATGTGTTTGTGTGTATATGTGTATATGTGTATGTGTGTGCGTATATGTGTTTGTGTGTATGTGTGTGTGTATATGTATATGTGTATGTGTGTATATGTGTTTGTGTGTATGTGTATGTCTGTGTATTTGTGTGTGTATATGTGTGTGTGTGTATTTGTGTATGTGTGTATATGTGTTTGTGTGTATGTGTGTGTGCATATGTGTATGTGTGTGTATACGTGTGTGTGTATGTGTATGTGTGTGTATATGTGTACGTGTGTGTGTATATGTGTTTGTGTGTATGTGTGTGTATGTGTGTATATGTGTGTATATGTGTGTATTTATGTGTTTGTGTGTATGTGTTTGTGTGTATGTGTATGTCTGTGTATTTGTGTGTGTGTATATGTATTTGTGTGTGTGTGTGTGTATGTGTGTGTGTATGTGTATGTGTGTGTATTTGTGTGTGTGTATATGTGTTTGTGTGTATGTGTGTATATGTGTGTGTGCATATGTGTATGTGTGTATATGTGTGTGTATATATGTTTGTGTGTATGTGTATGTCTGTGTATTTTTGTGTGTGTATGTGTGTGTAAGTGTGTATGTGTGTGTATGTGTGTGTATTTGTGTGTGTGTATATGTGTTTGTGTGTATGTGTGTATATGTGTGTGTGCATATGTGTATGTGTGTATATGTGTGTGTATATGTGTTTGTGTATATGTGTACGTGTGTGTGTATATGTGTTTGTGTGTATGTGTATGTCTGTGTATTTTTGTGTGTGTATATGTATGTGTGTGTGTGTATGTGTGTATGTGTGTGTGTGTGTGTATGTGTGTGTATTTGTGTGTGTGTGTATATGTGTGTGTGTGTGTGTTTGTGTGTATGTGTGTGTGTGTATGTGTGTATATGTGTATATGTGTGTGTATGTGTGTATGTTGCATGTTCTAGAAGTAAAGAAGAAGCCAAGACAAACAGCAGCCTCCTTTCCTCCATGTGTCTGGTATAAACAAGTGCATCTGTTGAATGAACGTGTCAAACTGTTGACAAACCTTTATAGCGAGACGCTCCTCGACACAGTGATATTTTCTACCTGTCAGCACAGAGCAGACACTCCTTCACTCCTTCACCTCATTAAGCATTGCGTACAATACCCGACTGCTGGAATGCTAACATCAGGACCTTCACGGAGTTACAGATAAAATGCCTTTACAAAAGACTTTCCCAGGGGAGACACACACTGTTTGTGCTAACACACACTTTCTACACACTAATTGCACCACGCACCACTCTTACCTCACCACACATTCAGGCCAGGTGTGTTAAAGCAGGGCTCCATGTGCTATTGAGCAGGGCACACTCTGTAATGACCTATTCAGACCTGGCCTAGCTTAGAGGCCTAGCTGTAATTGCAGCCTAACCACGAGATGATAAATTTGAGTCCAGGTGCATGGAGATAGTGCGAGTGTTCTGACACCTCCCAACATGCCACATCAGCAGCAGCCTTTACGTCTTCTCTCGCCTCGGGCTATGGCTTTTGTCTGCTCCCACTCCCTGCCATCAGCCGCAGTCATCATGCTTCAATCCGTCATCTTCCCCCGAAGGAGAGCGAAACAGCAGTTATTACAGGATCTGCAGCAAGTGGAGCATGACCCTTTACAATTTCCCCCGGATTACGCCACCCTTTGATTTCAAAACTCTCCGGAGTTTCAGGCCGCAATCTGTAATTTGTCTTTTTTTTTTCTTCCCTTCTTCTCTTTACAACCTACTTATGATTTACCGAAGTAGCCCAGGATACAGCGGACATTTATTTTTTGTACTTAAAATCAAAGACGAGACTCTTACATCACCTTCCACAGATATAAACAACAAGTTAAACGATCTGGTTTATAATGTCATCGCGTCAACAATTCATGCAGCCGTTTACAGTAAACAGAAAACGTGCTTTATTGCATTCCAGCCTCTACAACAAAGGCCTTGGCTGCGAGAGGTCATTCGTGTCATTCGCTGGCATTTTGTGCAGGTGGTGGTTTCCCGTTTTGGCAACACAGAGCCGCATGTGAACTTCCTCTTGGACACGCGCCCCGTCTCCTCAGAAGTCGCCGTGTTGTCTCCACAGAGCCCGGACGCCTCCCTACTGCTGGTCACAGGAAATAAGGTGAAAGATCCTTAACGAGTTTAACATTTCTGTTGGGAAACGGGGGAAGTTTTCTCCGCTGATCATCTCTGAGCGTAAGGTTTCAGTCTTTCGTTAGGTAAGCTTTCTTTTCTTTTATTCGAGATATCTTTATCGTTTCTATAGTAACGGTATAGTGATGTAAAACTGATGGAAGGAGTCTCCAGTGTCAGAGCTTTGTAACAGTCAGAGGTAAAGCTGTAACTTTAAGTTTTCCGACATCTTCAGGACAGAGGAGTTGTATGGATTTATGGATTCTCTGTAATGTGACAAGCTGCGTTTTTGTTTTTTTTTCTCATATGAAATTCAAGAGAGAGACATAAGAGAGGCTGATGAAGGAACGGCGGTTTATAGTTGCTATAACGTTGAATGTAACTATAAATGGATAAAAAGTATGACATGTTCTTTAATAAATGAACACATATTAACGTTCGCAAAATTGCTGTGTTATAAGGGGAATAAAACATTTCAGGACCTGCTGTTGAAGGAAAACAAATCAACTTTGGAGTGGTAACAGTGACTCTGCTTCAGCACACTGTTTAATTTCCTGTAACGGCATGGCACGGAGTGTTTTATTCTTTATGTCCTGTGTTCTGTTATCAATCATCTGTCCTGTTAATATAGTTAATAGGAAAATATTACTGACATCATAGCATCATAAGAATGTCCTGGTTTCATTTTTTGATAATACACTGGCTTCTAAATCTCTCTCTCTCTCTCTCTCTCTCTCGCTCTCTCCTTCGCAGGTATCGAAGGTGCCTGTGATCGGTCCCGGGTGTGAGCAGTTATTAAACTGCAGCTCGTGTCTGCTCGCTCCTGCCTTCATGAGTTGCGGATGGTGCCGGAACAGGAACCTCTGCACTCGCTCGCCTCAGTGCACCGGCTCGAGCTGGAGCCAAGATTCCTGCCCGCTCCTCATCTCTGAGGTAACCGTCCTGCCCAAACCTCAAACTGGGTTGCTATGGTTACAACGTTAGACAATAGCATCAAGCTAATAGAATAAGTGCTTTTAAATGTACCAGGCCACCAACTCTGAAACTCTGACCTTTATTGATTTTGGCCGTTTCAAACATTCTGCAGTTTTATCAGGGGAAAAAAAAAAAAAAACGGTGACGCCAGGGTTTTAGAGAACTTTGGTCATGCTTTAAAGGTTGTAATTGATTTCTAATATCAGAAAGTGGTAACGGTTGTACTTTTTCTCCACATGCGTACGTTTGTCTTAAATGTTCTTCAGATCAGGGAAGACAAAGAGAGCTCTGAAAGCATGAAAGCAGTGGGATTTCTTATAAGAGCCACTTTTATCCTGAGAAACAAGCAGCTAATGATACAAAGTGTCATGACCTTTTCTTCATAATGGAAAGCATGCTGCTTTTGTAATAGCCACGGCGTGAAATTAATCACCCCCTTTTATTTTTCAGCTGGAAGAAAAGATGAACAATATGAACGCTTTGTTTGATGCTTTATCTCGTTTGTTTTTGTTTAGATCTTTCCTAAAACAGCTCCACTGAAAGGCCACACCAACATCATGATCTGTGGCAAAAACTTTGGCTTCAGTAAGAAAGATCGCTTTGACGCCAAGCTCATCGAGGTCGACGTGGCCGGAGCGAGGTGCAGGCTGACGGACAAGGACATCAGCAGTCACCGGTGAGTTAATGATGAAGGAATGCAAACACAAACTCATTACCAATATTAAAAATAGCATGAACCAAAATATATATATATATATATATTTATATGGGTTAAGTTGTTCCCCCATCATTATCCCCACTGAGATGTGTAGCTATTAGAGGAGCACCTAGCCATCTTTTTAGTATTTTAAACCGATTAAAACATGCTAAATCAGCCCCGTATGTGCTTTATTGCACAGTTTGTCTTTGTGAAGTGGTGTGGGAAAACCTGTCATACGTCTCTGAGGCTGAATTCTGGCCAATAAAAGATGAAAAATCAGGTTTTTGAGCCAAAATTGATCGCACTCTGACTTTCTACAAAGATCACATCAGAACCAGTTTAACAAACACAGAAGTATGTCTATAACCTATCTAGCTAACGCAAGATTCACACTGGCAACCTCTCGTTAAATGTGTTTAGAGTCATTAGGAGGAAAATGAAAACTTAGAAGGAAGTAGAAGAAATCGTTGGTGTATCGGTGTACTTGACCATCCAAGTTGAAGAATTTAACCCAATCGACCCAGTTTTGTAATCTTGTCATTTTAAAGGAAAGCCTGTGTTTTACAGAACAACAGAAAATCACTATGTTAAGGGTTTTCCCACATAAATACAGTAAACTCTGTCCGTTTAACCTTTGCGCTCCCAGACACGACCTTCCACAGCCGTCCCATTGTTAAAAGAAACGCCGGAAACGTTGCGATCAGAATAGCTGCAGTGTTGTTCATGCGTAGTAGCACGGCTGTAATTAAGAAATTAGTGGCGCTGACGAGTCTGCTACAATCTTACAGCTTGTTTATTGTCTTAAGTCGTGGGAGATGTTTTTGTCTTTGCGTTTAGGTTGATTTGTAGCCTGGATCATGTGAACGAGTCCAATTCCGATCGCTCGGTCCGAGTACGCAGCGGAAAGGAAGAAGGACAGCTCGAAGGCTTCTCGTTCGTGGTAAGCGTCCTCAAAAACCTCACCGTGAACTGTATACACAGCGTTCCCACTGTCCTGGAAATTCTGGCAATGTCATGGAAAATGAATGATGTCATATCTGAAGTGATGATTATCAAAACATCAGCTCAAAGATTATCATGACTTTTTTCTGTTTTGTTTCGTTTGTGCAGAACCCAGTTATTAAAGGAATCGTTCCCGAATTTGGTCCCAAATCTGGCGGAACCATGCTGACCATTAAGGGTTCGTACCTGAACAGTGGAAGCTGGCGAAAGGTTACGATCGGAAGTGGCACCTGTGTGGTTCAGAGGTGAGTCTGGATTTTTAAAAACCTCATTATAATCAGAAAGATGCTGTACCTTGTCTCACTGTGTGTGTGTGTGTGTGTGTGTGTGTGTGTGTGTGTGTGTTTGTCATGGTGTGTTTTTTGTACCCTCGGCAGTTTATTAGCCAACATGTTAACATGTCAGACTCCATCTCAAGACTCACCTTCCCAGCACAAGGTGCAGCTGCATATCGACGGAGTGACATTTCAAGCTCCGTCCAACTACACCTACAACGAGGATCCGCTCATCCACAATGTACAGCCCACACGCTCCTTTATCAGGTGTGTCCCACACACCCCTCCCACTACACCCACACCCACACAGGCGCAGGTAACATCCAACAGCAAACGGGGCATCAGTGAAGACGTCTTTCAGAAAATCCGAAGTTTATAATCAGTATTTATAATCGTGCCAACATATTCGTTTCTTTCATTAGAAAACTAACATTTTATTTTCAAAAAAATATTTTTTTTAAACGGATGACTTGGAGCAAAATATTCCGAAAAGCAGCCAATAAGAGTCCAGCGTAGGTGGGAACTCCTTTAACACCGTTTAAAAAGCATCTCAGGGAAATTCCTCAAGAAATCAGTTGAGAAAATGCCAAGAATACATTTCTGGAAATTCTAGGCAAAAAGGGTGTCTACTTTGAAGATGCTAAAATATTCAATTATTTTGATTTATTTTGGATTTTTTTTATCACAGCATAATTCCCACAGTCCCATTTGTGTTACTACAGAGTGTTTTGATGACTTTATTATTAATCTAAAATGTGGGGGAACAAAAATAAAAATAAAGAATGAGTGTGTCTAAACTTTTGACCGGTTGTGTAAATGCATTAAAACCAAACCATCATATGAATAAAGTATTTTAGAAGCAAAACAAGAAGCTTAGGGTAACTCTCAACATGATGCTTCCACCACCATGCTTCACTGTGCTGATAGTGTTCTCAACATATTGGTTTCTAACAATATAGTGCTTTGTGCCAAGGCTAAAAATGTCACTTTTGGTCTCATCAGACTGGGTCATCAAGCATACCCGTCAGCAAACTCCAAACAGGACTGTATGTGTTATGAGTCGTTTTCTTTTCATTCTATCCCTATGGTTGTACCCCTTTATATCTCCTATAATTCCACAAACATGGGGCAGTGCAGCATGCATGTGTTCAGTTGCCTCATGCATGCACAGAGGTCAGACAGTTTATGAAACTGGAATAAGAGGTAAAAGAAAAGGCATGAGAGGAGATGGAGCAGAAGGAGATCGGGCAAATAGACTGCTGTAAAAAAAAAAAAAAAGAGTGGGTGTTTAGAAGAGGTTTAAAAAAAAAAAAAAAAGTCTGGCAAAGCAAGGCTAACCATGGATGAGCAGATGACAGGTGGACAAATGGTTGTGAAGGAGGCGAGGGTTTATAGGGAAAATACTATTCCGAGAGTGATGGTGAAGTAAGACAGGGGAAGTCAGTAAGTAAAAAACCTCTAGGGATGAATAAAGAGAGAAAGAATGAGTAAGAGTGTGAATGAGCTATTGAGAAGGTTGGGAATGATTTGGGCGCTGGGATGCATTACGATTCTGGTGGTCGGGTGGCAGGAAGTGTGCATGTGTACAGCAGCAGGTTTGTTCATTCTGTATGTGTATGTGTGTGTGTGTGTGTGTGTGTGTGTGTAGTGGAGGCAGCACAGTGATAGCGTCTGGCGTCTACCTCCACTCAGCCATGCATCCTCAGATGGTCCTCAGCGGTCCTCCGTTCACCAAGGACAAAGAGGTTTATGTGGTGAGTCCATATTACACCGTGCCCACACACTATCAAATACACACATCGCACAGGTGTTAAAGTTATTAATCCCACTGTGAGAGGAAATAATAAAGCAAACACACAAAAGAAACGCCGGAGCTGCAAATGTGAAGAGGAAATGGAAAAACCAGAGTACAGGCTTCATATAGCCACCATCGAGCAAAACCTGACTTCCTAACAGTGTTTCAGGACATCTGTAGTATCTAATGACTGCTCGAGCGTGCCCTCTCACAACCCGGAAAATTCCAGACCTTCACTTCGAGCTCATTTTTATGGTAATTTTAATGTAGTGCGTCTCATGTTTCCTCACAGTCACCAGAGCGAAGTTTCAAGAGACATTTTCACGTCAGGTTGTAAGAAGAAGAACATTCTGTTATCTCTGGAAAAACCAAGATGTATGAGGTGTTGCGCTTGTAAAGAAGACGAAGGAATTTCAGGAAATAAACAAGATCAAGTGCAAGATACCGTGCTTTAGATCAGGATTGAGAGCTCGGAAAATCCTGTAGCGGTGCCGATGAACGTAGGAAAGTTCAGAGGCACGAACCAGCTCAGTTTCTGTAGCAGATCCTCTGCTGTGGCCGAGTACATGCGTTTATGTAAATTATTTACCTGAAGTCAACTTTTACAGACTTTCACCGATTTTTATTCTAATCTGATTAATGGTGCTGATGTTAGCAAAAAAAAAAAAAAAAACCCAGAATATTTAAAGAGGAAAGATTTGACAGAGAAGTGAGATACACAGTATGGTCAAAAGTTTGGACACCTGTTCATCACACCCATATCTGCTTACTTGACATCCCATTCCAGGTTTATTCATACTTTCCTGTTATAATGCGCTCCACTCTTCCGGGAAGGCTTTCCACTAGATTTTGGGGTGTAGTTGTGGTGATTTGTGTTCATTCAGCTACAAGAGCATTAGTGAGGTTGAGATCAGGCGCTGATTTTGGGTGAGGAGGCTCCAGTTCCAGTTCATCTCAAAGATGTTCAGTGGGGTTGAGGTCAGGGCTCTGTGCAGGACACTCAAGTTCTTCCACCTTCTTCCAACCTTAACACACCATGTGTTCATGGAGCTCGCTTTGTGCACAGGGGCGTCGTCATAGTCTTAGTTCCAGTGAAGGGAAATTGTAATGCTACAGCCTACACAGACCTTCTATACAATTGTGTTCTTCCAGCTTTGTGGCAAAAGTTTGAGGAAGAACCACATACAGTGTGGCTGTGACGGTCGGGTGTCCACATATAATGTATCTCAAAACAACGAAGTCCAAACTGTATACGTGTGCACAAAGTTTTTAATAGACTGTTGAGAAACAAGAATAATGACGAGCACGCTATACACTGCGATTGAACTAACGGAACCAATGAACTACCAGCGTAGGAGAAAGCGAAATCAAAACAATAACAAAAGCACATGGAGAAATGAAAACAAATGACATGGAAACTAGTGCTTGTCATGCTGGGAAACATGAACATGCGCCATAAACATGCGCCATTTCTGACAGGAGTTGCTCATTTATTCTCAATTCAAAGTCTCGTGTTTAGAACCCGTAATGAACTGGTAATTTGAAGTGCGAGTACGAAAGAAAACATAACCACTTCAGATTCAGGTACCACTTCAGGTAAAGGGGGCACAGTGGCTTAGTGGTTAGCACCTTTACCTCGCACCTCCAGGGTTTGGGGCGCGATTCCTACTCCCGCATTGCATGTTCTCCCTATGCCTCGGGGGTTTCCTCCGGGTACTCCAGTTTCCTCGCCCAGTTCAACGACATATGTTGTAGGCTGATTGGCCATGCTAAATTGTCTGTAGTATGCGAGTGCGATTGTGCCTTGTAATGGATTGGCACCCCATCCAGGGTGTCCCCCGCCTCATGCCCCGTGGCTCCAGGCTCCAAGCTCCCTGTGACCTTGTGTAGCATAAGCGTTATGGAAAATCAATGGATTACTGGTTAAGCAATAAAAAGTAACTCTTGTAACTATTCAAACCTGATCAGCATGGAATATTTTGTAGCTGGACTTGCACTAATTCTAGTTGAATACTTCTGCTCTACACGGTTACGTTCTCAACATGGCGAACACGAATCAGACAGGATGTTGTAGTTGCACGCAGCAGAAGCCGCTACATCTTTAATACCGATTTCAAACGGCTCCTCCAGCTGTTGCGCTGTAAATTCTTCACCATAAACAGTGTGCAGTCCAATAGACAAGTGTTTTATTGTTTTTCTGTACTTTTATTAGGAGGCTGTGTGTGGAAAAAAAAATCTTTTCATGCCTTTAGTCTGAGTCACGTATCCTAAGTGAATCCGTCGAGGTTTGTTCAAAGATGGCGGAAACAGAAGTGTGGTTCTGGGTTTCAAGTTTCTTTCTTGTGGGATTGAGCTGGGTTCTGGTTGATACCAAGAATCCTTTTATAATAACAATAATAAAAAATAAATCAAATGAAGGACCACGTCGGACCCCAGCAAAGTCAGGAGGGGGGGTCGGTTGGGGGGTCTGAAGTGCTTTCTTCCATATCTGCAACTGCAATCTCGGATAAATCCAGGGCTCAGCTAGTCCTCAGCTTTCCCACCAACATTAAAGGCATTTTTACAGGCTGCAGCTTGTTGCTAAATGCATCATCATGAAGAAGGAGAACACAAAAAAACCCCCAGCACCTTGCATTCTTCAGTCGCTGATGACATAGTGGATTTTTTTTTATTTTAATTCGTCCTTCCTAGAAAGTTTATGACTGACAGGTCAGAGCTCAAATGTTCTTATACACCCCTTACTCGAACACGCCAAATTCATGTCAAAAAATGACATCTTAGCAAGTTTTATCTAGGATATAGTCACATTTATATAGTATTTTCTATTATAAGATTACAATAAACCAAATATAAGGATATTAAACCTTTCTCTATATATTTGTACAAATTTTAAGCTTTAAATAATGATCTTAAAAATAACCACTGATTCATTCACTCACTTCTGTTCCCTTGACTACGTTATTTAAACATTTTAAACGTCATCTGCGAGAAAATTTTGGTGATATTTTATGTTTTCGTAAAAGTATGTTATAAGCAGGGGAAAAAAAACAAAACAAAAACAAATGTCAGGCAAAACCTGGATGATTTATTTGATTTTTTTTTTTGGTCTTTTATTGGTTCCTTGCTAAAATTCGGCCACATCTGAGCGGTTTTCCCAGACCGCCACACGTTTATCTGATGTGCTAAATCAAGTGCAGTGCTGCATCTTTCCAGGACTGGTGTAAAAGTTTCCTTGACGCTGTTATGAATCATCACAGGTCTGATTACAGGTTACAGAAACCTCAGGATACAATAATACAAGCCAAACCTGTCAGCCGAATGCTTCATGAACAGGATGTTCGTGCACTACAGAAAGCAGTGATGCCGGTTCATCATTTTTCCTGCCTATCTGCAGGGTGTCTGGAACTCATTTGCTTTAATCCCCAACGCGTAGAACATCTTCATGATGGATATCACCGAGGTTAAATCGCCGTATGGTCGTATTCTTGTGTGCGGCAGTTTTTTTTCGATAGCGATCTGAGAATCTGTGCTGAATTCTGGTCGTTCTGTGCGAGTTGGTGTTGTTTGAGTGTATGCTTACACAGACAGTTTTCCGCACGCCGTTATAAAGTTTCTCATGTAACTCCCTTTGAGGCCGTATATGGAAGCCCTGGGCTTAAACTCGAGACGTCTCAGTATCTGTTTCTTCTTTTGTCTCTTTTTCTTCAGCAGCTGCTATCCAACCACAAATCCGTGTGCGAGACTTAATCCGTTCTACAGTTAAACACCGATTTTGTCCAAAAGAGACGCAGTTTTCGCTTAATCCAGACAACTCAACGCTAAGCGTAAATTCAATTCAGTTCAATTCAATTCATTTATTTCTATTGAAACACACATGGACTTTGTTCCGTAAAGTAGTTAGTCAGTGATGTTGGTGTGTGTGTGAGGTAGGTTGTGATTGTGTTTACCTTCCATCTGGGATGTTGCTCAATCGGGAGATTGTGAGGAGAGATAAAGGGGTCACGGGAAATAGCTACCAGAGCTTTTTCTTTTTCTTTAAAACATGTTATTATTTTTTTTAATCCTGAAATGCCATAACATTTGTTTTTGACATTGTACTGCATTATATTGCCATGATTAGATCAATAAATAAGGAATAAAACATCCTAAGTGTCGTGAAAATAATCAACAACCAGTAAGGCAGTTACATCGCAAAAAGTTGATTATTTTCCAATAACAGCGCTTTCCAATGTTTTTTAGTCGTCCTATAACACAGCAATTGGCCAACAATGACTGTATTTTCTTTAATTTAAAAACAATGACATCATAATTTTTTTTTTTTTAAATTAAAAGTTAAGTTATTTAAGTTAAATACAAGTTAGTTCCTGTAATCACTTATGTTATAGCAGGTAAGAACATCTTTTTTTTCCCCTCATGAAGTGAAAAAGCATTTGAAGAAAACTTAATCAGAAAAGTCAGAATGTCAGAAAACTTAAAGTCACAGCTACAAGTTACAAAAAAGCCCTGACACTGGAGACTCCTTCCACAAATGTTAAACAAACATCTACACCGTACCAACAATTACATTTTAAATCCATTGATGTGACTGTGTAAGTTGTTACCATAGAAACGCTAACAGATGAGAACGAGCGCATTAATATAAACCTGTGACCTTCAGAGCTGTTGCTCTAGAAAATTAATCAACACCTTCTGGCCAATCAGAATCGAGAATTCAGCATCTCCTTGATAAAACCATTTTAACATAGTTTTAATGTGATTACATTTCAGTTGTTGTATTTAACTATTTGAATAATATCACTGAGACAGAAAATATGTTTTGTGATGAGGGTGATGATGCAGTTTGTGCAATGCTAAAGCAGTAGGTATGAGCTTCCCTTATTTGTTAGCAATATTAGCAAAACTGTAACGGCGAAACATTTCTTTTTTTTTTTGTCAATATGTTTAAAATAATGTGGAATTTTATCAGGTTTTGTTGCAGTGTGTTTCGGTAAGAAAAGGGCATTCCAAAAATATCTGACTCGAAACCACTGTTGAAGCTTGAAGCTATTTTCACCGGACTTTGCCTAACCTTCTGTTCCGCTATCCACTCAAGGTCATGTTTGTCTCTTTGATGTGGTGGATAAATACACTACATCAGTGTTTCTGAGAGCACTGTAAATATTTACCATGGTCTGGTCACCCGTGGGGAGTTCAGCCCACTGCAGTGATAAACTTGTCTTCAGCCAAAATAGACCCAGAGATCTGGACTGAAACCCTGCATTGTGATTATTTTGGAACGCCATCATCACCTCTGTAGATGTTCGTATAATCCCATCGAAGCCAGTCAGCATGGGTCTGAAAACATGGCAGGAACACAGAACTTTGCTTTGAAGCATGAGTGACATAAAGACGACAGGAGCGAACCTAACAGCCAGCACTGAGCAACGTGTAGCGTGGACATGAGGCATGATGGACCCGAGACACTGCCAAAAAGATGGAGGCATCTGCTACGCCCCCAAATCATAACTCACACATATTAAAGTAAAGACCACAAGTCTCAAAAGGAGCTGTGTGCATGGTGTTGTTTTTTTTTGGTTTTTTTTTTTATTAAATATCCTGCACATGCCAACACTGCTGATCTACAACTCACGCAAGATGGGATTTCCATCTGGTTCCACTGCAGAGTTTGCACCATTATATAACTTTTTATAACTTTTATTCTAGAAGAAAGGGTATCCAGAGACTCACTGGGAGGGATATGATGATTTCAAAATGTCAAATCAGAGTGGTTAGTTCAGGAGTGTTTGCTCTGCCAGGACACTTTCAGTTGTAAATGAGGCATGTAATCTGACAACAGTGTGCCTTAGAGCTGGATTTAATAAACATCAGAGTTGAGGTAGGTCCCCATGGTGAGGATTTAATACAGAAAATGCGCACATGTGCATTCATGATGCGTTCAGCTTGACTGGGAGGTGGGACGTCGGAACTCGGATTTACAGTACATTTCAAGCTGCACATTGGGGGAAAAGAATCGTTTGTTAGGAACAACCTCGCCGTCTGACTGATGAGTGATGTATATTTTCCTCCTCAAAACAGTGAACTGGATAGTCAGTGTTATAGATTTAATAAACTAATAAGTGTGGATGTTGATTGATCTAAAGCAAATACTAGTATTTACAGTATAACTCTATTTAAAGTGAAATTTAAACCAAAAAAAAAAAAAAGAGTTTTTTGTTGACAGAACATCATGTGCTTAACTCTGGTTGAAGAGACCTTCTTGACTTCTTGACCTCAGATGTAAATACAGACTTAAATGCTATTCAGAAGTTATATTCGAGTTACGTGCATGAGGTGGGGTTCAAGTAAAACAGAGGCGTGTCTTATTTATGAACAATTCTTACTTTGATGAACAATTTATAGCCTTACTTTGGGCTATAAATACACTCAAGACAAAATCAAAAACGATTGAATGCCATTTGAGACCAATACCAAATACAAAATATGACATTATTAATTCATTAATAGTATTGTATCTTTAAAGTTTATGAATAGGTGTGAACTGCACACAGGTGATCTGAATGGGAAGACCAGAAAATCAGTTTACGTAGGCGTGTAACCCATCTCTGAATACTCTGAACTTTCCCAATGTCAATACTGACGTAACTTTTGGACGTAAGTCGCTGACTCTGAGTACCGTCCACTGTCAGGACAGAAAGTTCCACCATTAAGAGTGGACATGGCACTATCTCGGGCTATAGTTGCTTTGAAAAACAAGGACTTGTTTGGTTAAATTATTCCGTGGCTAAATGAAGAGAGTGACTAGTTTTTAGTTTAGTTTAGGTCTTCTTTTTACTCTAGCTATAGGCTTCTGGAGCAAGAACATTTGTCCACCCCTATCACACACCTTTAACCCTCTTACCCCTTAGTTCCCACAGTATTATGTCCCACAACCCTATATTCCCCATAGAAACAGCACGCCAACCCTGAGTTCCCAGGCCAAAATTGGCCCCAAAATCAACATTTTAATTTGAACATTTTTAGGCCTTGAAACAACCTATAATAATGTATTTGTGTAATATTACTTTGAAAATGAAGCAGTTCAGTGTTTTTACTCCACTTAGAGCGCAATTCTTAACTAGAGAAATGACGAAAAATGCTCGCTAAAATCCTTCTACTCATTTAGAAGTACCATACGAGCATCAGCGTGGTCAATGCCTTTGAATAAATTCGAGTAAATAATAAATAAATAAATAAATGCATTTTAGCGCCAAAAGTCAAGTTTCTGGTGATAATCAGACCAGCAGGTAGTGTTTTCACGAACGCACAGAAATGGTCCCGTTATGACTCCAGACCTCTGCAGTGTCAGTCGCACTGGTTGATGCTGAAGATGAAGACGGATCAGGGTCTGAATCAGGAGAGTTTGCGTCTCTATCAGGTTCGGTTTCAACATCGCCTGAAATTTCACTGCTGTCACTATCTAGAATCCTCGCTCTCGCCTGTGTAACTGTGTATGTTTTCTCTTCTTTTTTTCACTGTTTTAGATGTACCTGTGTTCACTGTAGGTGTAACTTTAGCTGGAACACGATTAGCTTTTCGCTTTGGCATTTTTAGTTCACTTCTACTATTACACCAATATTCACGCTTGGATCTTCATCGTAATGCCGGCGTAATAACGTAATCACGTCGTGACGTCATGACGTCATCAACCTTCCGGGTTAAAAAATAATAATTAAATAAGTAAGGAATCATAGCAGAGTAATGCCGGTACACCGGCCTTACGGGGATAACGTTTACACTGTAAAGCCGCTATATCGGCCTTACGGGGATTTGGCATAGACGACCAAGCCGGTATATCGTCCTTACGGGAATAGATCAAAGATGGGCAAGCCGGTTTTTCGGCCATACGGGGTAAGAGGGTTAACCTGTAAAAGACCCTTTTTGGTAAGAAAACTACAGCGTGTAAGGGTAATTTCCCCTTAATGTTGCAGTTGTAATTTTCTTGACTGTGAGTTTGGAACAGAGTGTGATGGCGTCGCTTGTGTTTCAGACCTGCACGCAGGGTGAAGACAAACTGGCCATCGTGTGCATCACTCCCTCGCTGAAAGGCCTCAACGTCCGTCCTCCCGTCGCCACCAAGATGAAGTTCGTGCTCGACGGCTTCTCGACGCGACAGTACGACTTGACCTATGTGGAGGACCCGAATTTCGAGGAGTTTCAGAAGCCCACTCTCACTCCCAGAGGCAGCAAGAGTGTGCTGGAGATTAAGGTACGGGGGCCACTCATCACCACACACACACACTTGTCGGACACATGCAGTATGTCCTATTTTGCATTCTTTTCTAATTTAGCAAAATTGTTCATTACAAATGATATCATCTTATGAACTTAGAAACTTGTAAATATGAGCATGGATTTTAGAATTTCTTAGTATTTGGTACATCCCTCTTTTTGCCTTAGCGTGCAGTCGAGCTGACAGAAGTTTAAAGTGTAAAACCTGACGATCCGTGTTTGATCAGATCCATCCGAGTGTCATCTGAAAACGTTCTTCAGTGGAAGAATTTGAAAAAAACGTAACCAAGGAGAGGTCAACCAGCCTGGCCAATATCACTACTCTGTTTTCATTTTTGAACAGAAATAGTGCCGAAGATTGAACGCTCACAAGACTGAACGTTTCCTTTGTTTATTTGAAGCAATTCAAGATTCTAAAACTTTGTTAGTTTCCAGTTTTAAATGAAAAAAATAAATAATTACATTCCGGTGTGCTTTTAGACCTTTTGGACCCCGCCGTACACACAAAACCACCTCGATTCTTTGCACTCGGTGAAGTGGAAGGAAATAATACAGAGACCAAACAGGAAACACAGTTCGTTTCCTATTGCGGACCAGCTGACCCTCTAACCTGCGTATTCCCTCCATCTCTCTTATTGTTCGCAGCTCCTCAGACTTCCAGCCTTTGACACATTAATGGTGAGATCCTTCACATTAGCAGCGGAAACAGGGGTGAAAAAACGAACATTTGAACAATGAAACGCGGGAGGAATTATTATTATTTTTTTTTTTAGTGGAACTGCCACTCACTGCTTAAGTGCAGCTGTTGAGGTGGAGGGGGGTGCACTTATTTTTTTTTTTCTCAGTGTGAGACCCCAGAATCAAATACTCTTCATGTTTACTGCATAGGCCCTTTTAAAGACACACACACACGCACACACACGTGTTTGTTTTACTGTCTTTGTGAGGATCACTCATTGATTAACGCAGCTAATAAATGCGACCTAAATCTAAAACTAACCTTCTCAGTAACCAAAAGAAAACATTTTGCTTTTTAATTATTATTATTATTATTATTATTATTATTATTATTATTATTTTGCAATTTACATAATAAAATTAATAAATAAATAAACCTTGTGGAGACAAGCCATGGTCAAAACTCTTAAATATTCTTGCCTACACTGCACAAAATAATATGTTAGCAAAAATATCTAACATTTCTCGTTCTAAGATTATAATACAACAAACATAATGACTATTAAAGCCTATTTATGGACATATTTATTCATTTCAAGCTGAGAATTGTCATTTTGTTGTCAGATTGAAGTAAACAAAATGATCTGGCACTAGAATAAGACCATTTCAAGCTTGAAAGAAGTAAGAAAGTACTTAGATCTAGGCTTCCAAATTGTATGTTTCTTTAATAACGAGACAATTAAGGGAAATGTTATTTGTATTCGTCTATATTTGAGATATTTCTTACAGTGTGTCCTTGTGGGGACATTTATACTTGTAATCCTATCTTTGTGAGGTACATAACTAACTAATGGCGGGGCACCGTGGCTTAGCGGTTCCTCCGAGGTTGGGGTTTGCATGTTCTCCCCGTGCTTCAGGGGTTTCCTCCAGGTACTCTGGTTTCCTCCCCCAGTCCAAAGACATGCGTTGTAGGCTGATTTCCAAATTGTCCATAGTGTGTGAACGGTTGTACGAGTGTGTGTGTGATTGTGCCCTGCGCTAGGTTGTCACCCCGTCCACGTTGTCCCTTGTCTTGTGCCCCGAGTTCCCTGGGATAGGCTCCAGGTGCCTGTGTAGGATAAGCGGTATGGAAAATGGGTGGCTGCATGGATGGATAACTAAACAATGCACTTTAACTCTAAACGTTATAAAAAGTAAATTGTTCAGGCTCTTTTTAGTTCATTTTTAAAAAGAAAAGAAAAGACCAAACACTTTTCCTCATAAGGACAAAGCCATGCGTATTATTTTGGATGCATTTAGCACACACGGTTGCTGATTGTCCATGTTTAATGATAATGGGAACTTAAGCAGTTCTCATTTATTTAGCCACCAGAGACTTTTTGTGCACTCTCATTCCCATGCAGTTTGTTTGTTTGCATTCGTAGTGGTCCATGCCAAGGTTTTTTTGTTTGTTTTTTTGTTTTTCTATAGAAATGAAAATAGAAACTTGGCAACTTGAACTGCATCTGAGACATTGTAAATGGACCAGAAAAGATCAGGAGAGATGGACAGGGAGGCTGAATCAGTACAGCAGCAGACGTCAGCGTTCGTTCATGTGGCTTTAGAAGGGAAAAAACATTAATGGAGGAAAATGCATTCTGCACTGCAGGAGGCCATAATGGTGGGGGGGGGGGGAACTGCGAGTTATTGGATGTCCGTCCAGAAATCTGTGTGTGTGTGTGCGCCTGTCTGTTTCTGTCTGGTCGCTGGCTGATTGTTAGTGTATGGGAACAGGTGCAGAAGTGAACAGTGTGTCCAATCTGCAAAGCCCAGGCTGTCATGCAAAGAATGTGATCACTCTCTTTATTGCCTTCTGCTCTCTCTCTCTCTCTCTCTCTTTCTTGTTATAATAGATTCTTGTTTAGATTAGCAGATCAACTTAAACGCAAATCCCCCCCCCCCATCTTTGAACTAATTTGCATGTGCGATGTAATTAACTGCACACACAATTAGCAATTCACAGAGAATGAATGAAGTAACACGCAAAATAGGGGGCTGAAATAATACCGAATGACACTTTTGCGGGTGCTATATGTTCACGTTAGTTAGCTCAGATCTAAAAAGAGTCAAACTGAACCTAGAAAAATGATACTTAAGTATAGGGTTGCAAAACAAGTGGAAATGGGCTTCTGCTCAAATTTACTAATATACTTGCTCTTCAGCTGTACTGATTTTTACACTGAAGTGACTGAGAGGCTGCAGCAAATCACATTGTGTGTGCAGAGTTAACCAGTTTGAATTTACTCCTTGGATGGACAAAACATAGTATTTTGACTCTTCTCAATAGTCCCTGTTATCAAGGTTAGCAAGTTTTTTTTTTTTCAGGTATTTATGTTTTACTGACACAATCCATTAATAATAAAGATTACAAGTGAAAATACATACATGTACATGTGCAACATTGCATTTTGTTTTTTATTTAATTTTTTTTTTAAAGTATTTTTATTGATCTGCACTGAATCACCCTGAATAACCTCACATAACAGATGTTGACATATAGTCCACAAAACACAATAATAACTGAATACACAAATGAACCAGTTCAAAAGTTTACACACACTTTATTCTTAATCCCGTGTGCCATTACCTGGATGATCAACGACTGTTTTTATGTTTTGTGAGAGTTGTTCATGAGTCCCGTGTTTGTCCCGAGCAGTTAAACTGCCCACTGTTCTTCAGAAAAATCCCCCAGGTCCTGCACATTCCTTACGTTTCCAGCACATTCTGCATATCTGACCGCTTTCCAACAGCGACTACGTGATGTTGAGATCCATCTTTTCACACTGAGGATAACTGAGGGACTCGTACACAACTATTACATAAGGTGCAAACATTCACTGATGCTCAAGAAGGTAACACGATACATTGAGAGCCAGGGGGGTGTACACTTTTGAACAGGATGATCGGTGTAAATTGTTATTATTTTGTCTTCTGGGAAACACGTAAATATCTTATGTAGCTTCTGATGGGCAGTACTAAATGAAAAGAAAATAAGATCTTTAAACAAAATAATAATACTTTACACAGATCATCCTGTTCAAAAGTTTACACACCCCCCCCCCCCCCCCCCCGCGCCCCCCAATGTATGTCATAGTCATGTACGAGCCTCTCAGTTGTCCTCAGTGTGAAAAGATGGATCTCTACATCATATAGTCGCTGTTGGAAAGGGCTCAAATATGCAGAATGTGCTGGAAAAGCAAAGAATGTGCAGGACCTGGAGGATTTTTCTGAAGAACAGTGGGCAGTTTAACTGCTCAGGACAAACAAGGGACTCGTGAAACGAACAAGTATCACAAACCATAAAAACAGTCGTTGATCATCACATTATTGTGTCTTGTGGATTATATGTAAACATATATGTGTTATGTGAAATAGCTTGTGCAGGGCAGTACTAAATAAAACACAAAATGCAATTTTTATGACCCCTCTTATTAAAAAAAAAAAAAAGATTAACATTTTGCAGATTCTGCAAGGCGTATGTAAACTTATGACCTCGTGTATGCATTCATACAAAGCAAGCTTCACTACAGGAAACGGTGTTCTAATTGAATTACTTATTTATGCATTCATGATGAATTCTGTGTTTTTATCTCTTATTCTGTGCACGCAGGTTCCTCGTGTGGATGTGGAAGCGGTGAAGGGAGAGGTGTTGCGAGTGTCGAATCGCTCCTGTGAGAGCGTAACTCTGGTGGGAAACACACTGGAGTGCACGGTGCCCTCCGAACTCCAGACCTCCACCAGAGAGCTCGAGGTGGAGGTGAGAGAAGCTCGAAACCGCCGATTCTCTCCTATTTATCGCCGTTCGCTCGGTTTCACACTCCCATGGGGCCAGATTGGCTCGATCATATTTTTCAGAGTGGGATATTAGATATTAATTTTCCCTCCACGGCTGCTTCATTGTTGTTTTATGAACCCCGAACGCAATGCTGATAAGACGGCTTGTATTTCCTCTCCATGCACACAAACAGCATGGCTCTTCAGGCCGCAGACGATCTGATACGATGCTGAGCGGAGACTGGACGCTCAGTGAGTGTTAGTGTGACATCGGGCTCTAATCTGACCCCATCTCAACACAGTGTGAGAAAACGCACGTCTCGGCCTAAACTCAATAACCGTCTCGCCTCTAATCCAATTTCCTGTCCTGCTTGCAAGCGTGCATGCTTTCTGACCACTTCAAATTATTTCTGAGTGAATGAATGCTTCCTCTTCATATGGGCGAGTAGATAAATGATGCTCAGCTGCTCAAAATCTACGAGTCAGATTTTACCCTACTGTAACAGCATGTACGAAGTCAATGACGAAGTGGTGTGATAAAGCAGACTTACCTGTTACCACTGCTACCAACCCGAAGTTGATTATTTCCCTATGACAGCGCATCCTGAAGTGTTTCATTCCTCTTTATACTGCAGCGAATTGCTAACGAGTGCAGTTTTTTAAAACCACAAGGTGTTAGAGGCATCAGGTTTTCAGGTTGTCCATTTGAGATTCACGTTAAGTGTGATATTATCTCAGAACAGGATTTTATATTTAGAATGATCACTATGATAACAAGCAGATAAACTGATCAGATTTTAGAAACAGGGTAAAGGTCACAGCAAGGCCAAATACGCAAACTAGTTTCTCTTTAATAGCTTACTTCCTGTTCGAAGTATATTTTGAGGCTATTTCTGGTATACGGATTAGTAAAAAGAAGATCTAGACTTCTGCGGTGGCGGAGGCATCCCCATCGACACCATTGGAATTGAGTTCTACCAGTTGTATATACCTGTTGTATAACGTCTGCAAAACAAGTTAGTTCTAACGTTATAGCAGCTATAAACTTGGTGTCATTCCCTCACCATCCTCTCTTGTTTTCTCTCTCCCTCTCTCTTCAAGTTAAAAAGACCAAAAAAACGCAGCTTGTCACGTTATCGAGAAACCGCAAAGCAGCGTAAACTCGTCTGTCCTGAAACTGTCTGAAAACTTAAAGTTACATCTTCACCTCTGACACTGGAGACTCCTTCCGTAAACGTTAAATAAAATGTGTTTTCATTCGTTTATGTGGAGCATCCACTATACAACTTCCTAACAGTGAATGAGCTGTTACTATAGAAACGCTAACGTGTTGGATTATTATATAATAATATAAGCCTGTGATTTGCAGCTGGACTACTGTCAGAGCTGCTGTTACAGCAAATTAGCCAACAATCAGAGATAAGAATCCAACAGCGCTGTGGGATAAGTTGTATTAACGCATTAATTCAAGTGGGTTTGGAGTATGGAGAAGGTTTAAATATACAGACTGCGGCTCTGCAGGATTAGAGTTTAAGCACTGACTGTAACTGCCAAGGTAAAGTGTATCAGATTTATGGCGGTGAATGTACACCACACTTATCTTTATTCTCAAGCGCTTTCTTACCTCTTATACCTCTTATCCGCTGTTCGGTCCACTTCATCATTTACATATACAACTTCACTAAAAATAGCTAACGTGGAAGGCATTTGACATAGCTCTGCATTCAAAAGCATGACGTTTAAATGGTTAGGTCTTCTGGAATGGCCGATTTGGATTGTATACCTTGACGTTCAAGTTGTAAATTCACGTTTTTTTCCATTTAAAACAGAGACATTAACAGTGCTTAGGAAGCAAAATGCATAACCAGGGTACGTAGCTAAGGAAAGCGGTGGAGTCGGAGTGCGGAGAAAAGATACATGACGGTCAAGCTGTAACGTCGGGGATGTCTTTTTTTTTTTTGGCATAGTTTATTGCAAACTTGTCTGTATACATGTGTCGATGATTGTGCGCGTGTGTATTTGCAGTGGATGCAGGCCTCGTCCTCGGTCAGCCTGGGCCGCGTGGTTTTGGCGCAGGAGCAGGACTACAAGCCGCTGATCGCCGGCGTGGTGTGCGTGTCCATCCTGCTGCTCTTAATGCTCGCGCTCTTCGCCTGGATCAAGAAGAAGAAGCACATCGACGGTGCGTATTGGCGCAATCGTTTTCGCTTCTCTTCGCAACTGGCCGTGTTTGAGATCCGGTTCAGTTCTGGATGAGAACACGTTGTTTAATAGGGAGACCCGAGAGAGAGAGAGAGAGAGAGAGAAGAGAGAAGCATCAGTTGCTGGGTTGCGCTAGACTGATAATGCAGGAGCACATGGGGAAGCGGTCTGTCCTCGTTTTCTTTAAAAAAAAAAAAAAAAACTGTCTCTTCTCTCTCTCTCTCTGTCTCTCTCTCTCTCTCTCTCTCTATCTGCGTGTAGATTTAGCTGAGGGGATGGTTTGGTATGACGGCCGGGCTCACATTCCACACTTGGACATGCTGGCAAACGCGAGGAGTGTCAGTCCCACTAACGAATTGGTGTCTCACGAGTCTCTGGACTATAGAACCACTTTGCTTGAGGGTACGTTTTGCTGCCTTTTGCTGCTTCCTGCTCAAAATAAAACTTTTTTTTTTTTTGCATCATGTTGCTCCAGCAGGGATCCTTCTACAGCTCAGCAGACAAACTTTTATCCTCTCCCTCCTCCTCCACCTCCTTCTCCTCTTTGCATGCTCCCTTGCTCTCATTTCTCCAAGGAGTAAAAACTCTCTCTTTCAGCCACTCATCCATTAAAAAAAAAGCCAGGTCTCGAGTTTCACCCCTTCTCCCTTTGTAGTTGTTGTAATTACCTGACCTCTTAGACAACTCAGCTCATTTAGCTGACCCTTGTAGTCTTAAGCTTTAGCAAGCCAGTGATTGACCCCTCGACTTTCTGACCCCGCAGACCAGAGCTTGCCGATGTCTCCGAACGAGTCGTGTCGTCCTCCCCCGTACGTCCACGCACACGTGGACCTGTCCTCCATGCTGGGGGCGGAAGGAGACCTGTCTTCTCCCCTCCTGCCCGGTTCCGCACCTGTGGACCTGAGTAACCTCCACCCTGAGCTCCTGAAAGAGGTGCAGCACGTCGTCATCGCCAGGGAAGACCTGCTCTTACACGTTAATGAGATTATCGGAAGAGGTGAGACGACACGCTAAAGATTTTCAACAGTCTAGCATATACTCTGGCACTGAATAAGTCATATGATTAATGCATAAAGTTTGCATCCCCACGGTGTTGAAGTCACACAAATACAATTCCAAGGGAAGCAATGCAATACTTAAGAAATATTTGCACCCTTAATAAAAGATATTGCATAAAATAAACATTATACATAATAATTTGAGTAGAATTAAAAAATTCGAACGAAATCATTCTCACTAGAACTTTTTTTTTTTTTTTTTTAAATATTAGTATTTTCTGTGCAAAATATCTTCCAAAATTATCGACGCCCCTAAGAGACATTTATTTTGAATCAGTGTAAACAAACAGGTCATTCTTGGATTTTTTATTTTTTTTTTATTTGCTCACAGTGCAAGAACTCTGTTGTTGCCTTTAATTATGTCCTGTTTCCCAGAGGTATAAATATGATGTTGCATACATGGAAAAAAAAAAAAAAACAACAAGAAGAAAAAACTTTCAACACAAAAGAGAAAGGTGGTTGATGACCTCACAAATCAGGTAATGGATAAAAAAAAAGTAAACAGATGAAAAAATAAATATCCATAAAGCACAATTAGGGCCATAACAAAAAGTTTCACATGTCTGAAACAGTGAAGGGGGGGAACAAATAAATTTTCTTTCTACAATTTTATCTTTTTTAATTTTATATTATTTTACATTTAAAATATGAGCGGCTGTGGCTCAGGTAGTAGAACGTGTTGTCCACTAATCGTAGGGTTGGCGGTTCGAGTCCCGGCCCACATGACTCCACATACCCAGGTGTTTCCTTGGGCAAGACACTGAACCCCAAGTTGCTCCCGATGGCAAGTTAGCGCCTTGCATGGCAGCTCTGCTACCATTGGTGTGTGTGTGTGAATGGATGAATGAGACACAGTGTAAAGCGCTTTGGATAAAAGCGCTATATAAGTGCAGACCATTTACCATTTATCAAATGATCAATATTGTTTGATCATTTGTGTTCCCGAAGGAATATAAATGAAACCTAGTACACCAAATGTCCCTTTGCAGTCGCTGTAGATTATCATAAGGCTACTCAGACGTTCTTTGCTGTATTTTCTGCATTAACACAGTAACAATTTTCCACATTTAGCGCTATAAAATCCCGACTGATGTCTGCGGTATGAAACCGTATAACCTAAATGAATGGTACATAAATTGTGCACTTTCACGCACACTGATTTTAAAAGGAGCTTTTAAGGAATTTGAAGCCAATAAAAAAATAAAAAAAACGTGTCGAATTGGGGCGACACTGCAGGACGTCTGCATGCTAAATCGCCCCTTTAGCCATCGTGCTGTAAAGGGGGGGTGAACTCAGTGAGATCAAATTTACTGTAGGGTTCTCGTTCCCATTCTCAGCGTTGCCCTGAATTCCCGAAAACCCACTGCAACCCCTCTGGGAAAGCCCAGCTCTGTGTGTGTGTGTGTGTGTTTGCATGCGGTTGAGTAAGTTTTAGTACAGTATGAGTGTGGGGGTGCTCGGTGTGGTGATTTGTTCCCGTTTTAAATTCCCGTCTCATTGTTGGGCTGTCTCGAGGCTCCGTGTGGTAATCTGATTCAGCTGCCATCTGGGGCAGATGTGATAGCAGCTCAGAGGGCAGATTACGCTCTTCCACACACCAATATTTTACCACAAACACACACCAACCTCAAAAAGCACACCGCGGCCCCACCTTTCTCACTGTCCACTCAATAGCTGTGTTTACATGGACAACAATAATCCACTCTTAACCCGATTAAGACCATACTTTGATTAAGAAACTACCATGTAAACAGCAATTTTTACTTACCTAAATCTAATTAAGGTCATACTCGAATTAAGCTCTAATCGAATTAAGACAGGTGGAGTACTCTTGTTTTAGTCGCATTATGGACGTGTATTACAGACATGTAAACACCTTAATCACATTATGAACGTCGTGTGAGAGTTTTCACCGCATTTTGCGACAGGACACGATCACACAAGGCAGTTCTCAACATTTTATGGCGAACAAGAGAGTTCGGCTGCGTCCCAAACCGCGTACTTGCCTACTATAGGCCTGTAGTGGGGAAAAATACATGTATCTCGGCTACTATATAGACGGTAAGTACGTGGTGTGAGACGCAGCCCTCGACTTCAAGCAGTTGTCTATTAGCACGGATAGCATGACAAATAATTAACTGCACGTAAAGCGTTCGTAATTTTTTTTTTTTATAAAAACACCCAAAACTGTATACGGTACCATAACGAAGACGAACTGTATGTTGATACGTGAAATTCTGGAGGGACGTCGGACGGCGTGGCGGGGTGACGTAATGACGCGGGCTGTTAATCGAATTATGTTCTATAACATGTAAAACGGGAACATGACAGGAGTATTCTAAAAGTGACTCATGTAAACACCTTAATCACATTATTATCTTAATCAGAGTAAGGTCACTAATTAGATTACTGCTGTCCATGTAAACGTAGTTACTGTGTAGTTTGGGTTAGAGAAAGCTCTCCCATGTGAGACCCGAGATGTGACAAAACATCACGAGATACCACAGCACCCTAGTACGTGAACAGTAAAGTCTCTTTTACATATGATCAGATGTTTCGTTCGTTTGAACAGAACCCTGATGTGTGGTTCTTTAGGCAGATGAGAACACAGCAATCACACTCAGGTCCCAGAGGGTCTCAGTTGTTCTTTTCAGAGAACTCTAATGAATGAATCGTCTCTGAATCGACTCTGAATCGACTCAGCTGCAGGACGTGAATCAAACAGCCATGTGTTTTGGTTAGCAGCATTGGTTTGTTGATTTTTATAGATACAAGCTGCTAAACTGAGCCAAAGGACAGAGCTGTAGCTCTGCAGAAGTTCCACGAGGTCTGAAGATTTGGACAGTTGAACAAAGAGAGAGAGAGAGAGAGAGAAAACACCAGATATGACACACAAAATGTGCTCCATGTTCTCCTTGCTCGAGTGATTTTTGTGATTTCTACTCGCACATACAGTTTTCAACAAATCAAAGAGCTTTATAGGGGTGCGTTCAGCACCTTTGTTTTTTGGTCCGTTTAATTATGTGCAGTGTGAAAGCAAACCAAATAGTAAATGACCCAGTCAGTTTCATTGTGACTCAGACTCCACAAAAGGACTAATGCGTGTGAAGAGTTTTCTCTAACATACCTGCGTCATCTAAAGTAGTGTTTCTCAATCCTGGTCATGAAGGACCACCGCTTTCTGCCAAAACTCAAACTCGCCTGATTCATCTTTCAGCTAAGCGACAAGCCTGAACCAGATCAAATTGGGTGAGTTAGAAACAGGAGATTGAGAAACACTGCTCTGTATTAATCCACTGACAGTTCACTCGCGCTGACTTAGTTTACATAGCAGGGCAAATCTGATTTCATTCTCAGACGAAATGTCAAGGCGCATAGCGATGAAAAATGCGTACAGTAAATACATCAAATTGAATCTGAAATTGTTTAAAAATGTGATTTGGCTTCTTAAATGCACTGGAAAATGGATTTTTGTAGAGAGTCAGACACTTTGGAATCCCGACACTGCTTCTATTAAAGAATTCGTGCTGATAGAGAAATGACATTAAGCCGAGACATTAATCAGGTGGAAACAGTGACAACATGAAGGATTGTGGGTAGCTGAGAAGTTTCATTTATTGATCCAGGCTCAGGTAGTCTTCTCACTGGACCTGCCTGCATGCTGGTATTTGTTCAGCAATGTTGTTTTAGTCACAAATTGTTCAGAAAAACATTTAAAAAGAAAGAAAGAACAATAAATCGGATTTGACTGGTCAAACCGAGTTTCCGACGTTAAACGGATTTGAAACCACGAATAGAGTCTGAGTGTTTTGGTTTTTTTTTTTCAAAGCAGAAAGTCGTTGTTGTTTTTTTTAAAATTTTTTATTCAGAGCCAAAATTCTTTTCCTCTCGATCGAGTGTACTAACAAAGCCGTAAAACACGGAGCAGTCGTATAGTAACACTGTTTAACCCCAGAGCACATTGCATGCACATTGCATATTTTCCCATACTGGAAATTTCCTCTCAGATGGCGAGACAGAGAGAGAAATGGAGGGAATGGAGGAAACAGGAATATTCCCACCGCATTGTTGCGCTGTCCGCACTGCGGGCAGCTTTGGGGATTCCTCATTGTTCGGCACTGTGAAAAGCTGAACGAAATAAACGGCCGTAAACACGGTGCAGGACCTCTGATAGATTGATGCACTAAAGCTTACTTTTTGTTTTCCCCTCTTTGTGAACGGCAGGACACTTCGGCTGTGTTTTCCACGGGACTCTTCTAGAGCCAGACGGCCAGAAACAGCACTGCGCAGTCAAGTCTCTAAACCGTGAGTGTGTGTATGACAACGTACTGTTTAACAGTAAATTATATTCATGCAGATGTTCACAACTGTAATACACCACAGCACTGGATTCCGGTAATGATGAACTTTCTAGAACAGCGGCTCAGGGTTATATTAACGCGCTCGTTCTACAGTAACGCGTTATCGTTTCTATAGCAACAGCTCGTTCACAGAGACTTGTAAAGCAGAAGATCGTTGATATGGTGAAGTTTCCCATTAGGAGATGTTTAGTGAACGTTTATGGAAGGAGTCTCCAGTGTCAGCGCTTTGTAACAGTCCGAGGTAACGCTATAGCTTTTATCCACGTGATTTTTTTTTTTTAATCGTGTGCTCGAGATCCTGTTCTCTCTTCCTGTCTCTCATGTTCATCGAGCGATGTGACGTGAGGGTAATCTATTACAGGTCTCTTTTAGGATGTCTGCGTGAGCATTAAGATGATAATAACGATGACGAATGATCCGTCTAGTGGCCGTATCACATTAGAGTCGCCTCTAATCACGTAACATGTCGTCCTGAGACCTTTTGAGATTTATGACCTGCTCGCCGAGCTCGTTTCTCCTCGCCACCGTTTGTTTTCACCATCAAGCCGATTTCAACGCATTTATTTTGTATACAGTCTGACTTTCATTGTTGAGAAATGTGATGTCAGGTTTTGCCACTATAACGCTTTTCATTCCACTTCAATTGACTGCCATTATTTACAGCATTAGTTAACACAAACAAATCATGAACTTAACAAAGTAATTCATTGATGTTCGGTGAACTATCAATGTTTTGCAACGTGCTGTGATGAAATGTTTTGCTAATGTATGTGGAGTTATTTAAGTAATTGATTGAGATGATAGTCAAAGCAGGAATTAGTACCTACTTATTATGTTACTTTGTTAAGGTTACTTATGGATTTACAGTATACTGTATACTTTTTTTTTTCATTATTAAAAGCCCATCTCAAAGTGTTTTATTCCCTCGTATACTAGAAATTTGCTAAATATTTAACTTTGTATTAATTAATGAACAATACGTTATACATTCTATCCATTTATAGTCACATGTATAATGTTGTGGAATGTCTGTGAAACGAGTTAGGCCCTGTTGTCACTTATGTTATGGCAGCTATAAAAACAGTCGTTCCCTCACCAGCCTCTCTTTTATGTCACTCTCTTGAAGTTATTAAAACCACAAAGCATAAACTGTAAGCGCTGAACACTGACACTGGAGATGTTCAATAAAAACCTAATAAAATGTTAATTCATGTTAGTTACCGGAACCCTGATGTAAAGCATGACTATAATTGTTTAGCATTCTGACGGTTTTATCCAGTCCGTAATGGGACGAATGATACATTTCTGAATTGTATTCGAAATTCCAGGTGTTCAGTCAGGTGTAGCATGTGTGACTGTGAAGCTCCAATATAAAGTCAGTTTCCTCAAACATTAATCCAGCCCTACACCCGACACCTACTGTGTGAACACCGGTCCTTGTCTTTGCGCTCTTTCTACTTTCCTAGCAAATCTCTGCTGTTTTCTGCTCCCAGTGAGACACTAAACAGCTGTTTAATCTTCTCTAAATGTGAAAGCTCCACAAACCAGATTAAAGAGGAGACGGGGGAAAGGGGGCAGCCCCAGAGAGAGACGCAGAGTGCATCCGGTAATGGCTGGCTCATGTTACACTAGATTAAGTCTCATCTCTGAAACAGCTCCTCTCCAGGGTGACGTATCGAACTGTGTGTGAGCACTGAAGGCATTTTCGAGTGAATGTAGTTCAGCTGATGGTTTTGTGGAAAAAATAAAAAAACGTGGTTAGTGGACGACGGAGGTTAGCGGATAATATCAAACAGACGTTTAATCCTCTAAACAACAAGCGCATTTCTATTCAAATCACATTCTGAGACTTTTTTTTTATGAACTCCTGTTGAATGAATGTTGCCTTGAAATTGTAGAATCTCTAAGTGTCCTTCAGTTGTCTCTCTAGGGGGTTTGTAGAACCCTATGTAGAATCCTACAACAGAGTGTTTCTCTATAAGAAATGGGTCCCTGTTGAACCTTTTCAGGAGACTAAGAACAATTGATTATCCAATAAACCTTTAAAAATGCACCAGGACAGTTTAGCTTAAGGTTGTAGGAATTAAAAAGATAATGGTGACCAATAATTTGAAGTTTGTGCCACACAATAACCCAGTTAATACATTAGAAAAAAAGGTTGCTTAATGGTTCATTGGATAATTAATGGTTCTTAGTTTCCAGATAAGCACTGGAGCCCTTTCTGATAGGAAAACCCAAATGTTTGGATGAGCGGAAAATTTGTACACAAAGTAGATTTGTGCCATAAAATCCACAGATGATTTCATCTTATCTGTTCTAAAAAAATATTCTTACTTATGTTTAAATAAAATTATTCTGAGTGCTAAAATACACACATTATTGTGCTTTTCTACATCCTAAAAGCCAAAAACGAAGTTGTGTTGTGTCCTGACTGCAGGTATCACAGATATCGAAGAGGTGTCACAGTTCCTGAAGGAAGGAATCATCATGAAGGACTTCAGCCATCCAAATGTGCTGTCTCTGCTGGGAATCTGCCTTCCCAGTGAAGGCTCTCCTCTGGTGGTGCTGCCTTACATGAAGCACGGAGATCTGCGCAACTTCATCCGAGACGAGAGTCACGTACGTTCGGCCAGGCTGTCAGCGTTCACACAGCGTAGCCATCTCAGCCATCTATCACAGTCCTGTTCTGTGACTAAAATCTCTTTCCAGGTTGTGGTGTTTGTTTCCCAGTGAAAGGTTATTGTTGTTTTTTTTCCCTCAGCAGAACCCCACGGTGAAGGATCTCATGGGCTTCGGCTTGCAGGTTGCTAAAGGCATGGAGTATCTCGCCAGCAAGAAGTTTGTACACCGAGATCTCGCAGCCAGGAACTGCATGTAATTATAAACTATAACATTAATATTGTATCGCAATGCATTATTTACTCGCCTCCGAGTCCAGCATCAGCTTGGCTTATTCAAATAAATAAATAAATAAATAAATAAATATAGAAGGCATGTAGCAAGGGAAAAAGATTGTGAAAAAAATATGAGCTGTGTGGAAACATTTCAGTTTGTATGAAGGATATTAGACTAGCGATTTGGGTTTGAACCCCCCTGAAATATTTACCAGTTCCAAATGCTTATCAGTGGTTGGTTAACATAACACACACATGCCGTACACTGCAGCTGATGTTACATACCATTTATGAACATCATTATAGTGTAATTATTTCACAAATATTTTATTTCTATATATAATGTAATTTCGCAGTAACTGCGCTATACTGAGGTTCATAAAAGGTCAAACTTCCCCAAACATGAAATTGAAACGCTTAGTCCCTTAGTTTTATTGGCCACTGGCTATTAAGGCTGTTAAGCTATTAAGAAGCAGGATTAAACAATCATAAACATGTATTTTCCCCCCTGTTTCGTTTCAAGACAAAACAAAACAGGAGAAACAGAAGTGTAGATCTGGTTTTATAAGATACTATCATCGTTCTCCTTTATTACCAGGATCTTATTTTAATCATTGTCAGAGCAACTGTCACACAGGTATTTTATGGCGATGTTATTATGGTAGCTCGTGCCTTAAATGATTAAATAACACGTCTGTGCCCTCGCTGTGTCTACTGTCTGGCATCCACCCAAAATACGATTGTGTCTGGCTTATCAATTTAACGATACAGATCATGTGATGATTTTACTAAGTACATTCACTTACATTTAGAAACTCTGTAGATTACAATCATATCATTTAGCTGAGAGTTATACCACAGTTTGTATAGTGTTTTTATATAACGTACTCTGCTTTGCGTGTGTTCTGTCCTGTAGGCTGGATGAGAGTTACACAGTGAAGGTGGCTGACTTTGGCCTGGCCAGAGACGTGTACGATAAGGAATACTACAGCGTGCACAACAAGAGCGGAGTCAAGCTGCCTGTGAAATGGATGGCTTTAGAAAGCCTGCAGACTCACAAGTTCACCACCAAGTCTGATGTCGTGAGTGATTTACTCATATATCTATACACATTTAATCACTGACAGTGATTGTGTACATTCACTTGTAAAAATTGCCCTGAGATCAACAGCCAGTACCAGGTGATACACAATATTTCACCTGAGCATTACACCCATATGTGCTTGGTGAACATCTCATTTCAGATGTATTCCCTCTTTGCTGTTATAATGCACTCCACTCTTCTGGGAAGGATTTCCACTAGATTTTGGGGCGTCGCTGTGGGGATTTGTGTTTATTCAAGCCCTACAAGAGCATTGGTTGAGGTCAATCAATCAGGTCAACCTGATGTTGGGTGAGGAGGCTCCAGTTCCAGTTCATCCCAAAGATATTCATTGGAATATCCCAAACACTTCATGGAGCTCGCTTTGTGCACAGGGGCATCGTCATGCTGGAATAGGTTCGGGCCTCTTAGTTCCAGTGAAGCATACAAAGCATACAAATTCTATACAATTGTTTGCTTCCAACTTTGTAGCAACAGTTTTTTGAAGAACCGCATATGGGTGTGATGGGCAGGGCATACTTTTGGCCGTATATAGTGTATGTGATGAAAGCCTAGTGTACATACGTTGAGACACGAAGAAATGACGGCGATCTGGACATATTCTCAATTAATCATCAAAGCAAAGCAAACTTTGAAGTAGAATTACCTTTACCACCCCAAAGTTGATTCTTTTCCGATAATAGCATGTTAACAAGTTTAAATTTATTTAAGAAGGACATTCATTTAGAATTACATTTAATAAAACAATTTTAGTTCCTTTTCTCACTGGCCTCTCTTTCTTTCTCTCTCTCTCTCGTTAATAGGACAAAAAAAAAAGACCCGCAATGTGTCATGTTACTGAGAAACCGCAAAGCGTGAACTCCTCTGTCCTGAAGACGTTCCATGGAGACTCCTTCCATACATTAAACGTTGAATAAACGTCTCCTCACAGAAAACCTCACCATATCGATCATAACACGTATTGTTAACATCTGTTTATGCGGATCATCCACTGTACAAGTCCCTGTAAATGACCTGTTACTATAGAAACGATAACACGTTAGACTGAGCGCTGTTGTAGAAAATTATTCAGCACCTTCTGACCAATCAGAATGGAGAATTCACACAGCAAAATCACCAGTGTTGATTTAACACCCACAGTGTTGAATTCACACCCTACAGTGTTTATATAAGTCCATTGGACTCATATAAATACTCTGGGTGTTAATTCAACACTAGGGATTTTATTGTGCAGCAGCACCGTGGTATAAGACAAATAATAACAATGTATGACGGTTTGCGCTTATTTACTTTTACAAAACAATATAGTAATAATTGAAATGACGATGTTATGAAGTCTTACAGACAGAGAAGAATGCGAAATGATAAACAATGAAGAAGTGAGAAGCAGCAGTGTAGCTGAACTGACGAGCAAAGCTACTCTTCACTGACTCTGTTCACTGATTATGTACACTTCATTCACTTTTATCTGGCATATCCATCTATGAGTCAGCGAACAAGCCGTATAGTGGGTTGGGCATTAAAATATAATCCTCAAAAGGTTTGGGAATTAAATTTATTGAGTGCACCTGGATTTCAATCGCAAACACGAATACACGAACGTAAAGCTTATTAATTACAGTTTACCTAGCTTCGGCTGTTTACACAGAACTTAATATTTCCCCCAGATCTTAAACTGTACTTACACGTGTACATGCATGTCAGCTATTGCGATGTCATGTCATGAATCATACACTGGTGTCTAAGCAGTGTGTAGCTTTGGGAAAAAGAAAAGAAAAAACACAGGATGTGATTTGTACTGACTTATGACTTATATCTCTTGGTACCATGTTGGTGTCTATGCTACCTTCTGTAGCGACCAATCAGACGCTCTCCAGAACACATTTGTCCCGTCCCTTGCCTAAACAAACTGGGCTGGATAGACAAATTGCTCTACAGTAGCGGCTAGTTCAAATCAAACGTTTGTGCAGCTTCCTGTATGTTATTCCCCTTCCAGACAATCCAGTTGTGTTGATGATGGCTGAATGTGTGCGCTCATTTCCCCTCCTAAATCTTCATCTTGGCTCAAACATGTAGAGACCATGATTGAGTCTGTGATGATGCCTATGCTGTGACATGCAGTTTAATATACAGCATATGTGTGTGTGTATGACATGGCAAGTAAACTTTTGGACGTATCAGAGCATGTTAGTTTGTGTATGTAGTCATGTAGTCATGATGCAGTTATATTTTCCAAAAAAAACAGCAGTCTGTTCCCCCCTTCTCCTGGCACTACACTAATGCTAATTCTCATTTCCATGGAGAAGAGGTAAAGACCTGCTGTGGGCTGCTAACAAACAAGCCACGCCACAGAAATAATCCGAAACACAGTATCTGTGCTGTTATTTAGCCGCTTTGCTAAGCCAGAGTCGAGTTGGGGTTCAGTTCGGAGAAAGGTTTGGCGCGTCTCGAACGCTATTTGCTGTTGAAAATCACTCGAGAAATCAGTCACGCTCCCTCCCTGGTTTCCTGTTTCAAAAGGAAACGCATCAACGTCCAACATCGGATCACAGCACTCAAACCGTTTTGTGCCTTGAATGATGATTTGTGTAATGTTTTGAACAAACACTGATGATTCGAATCGCAGCTTTACTTTGTTCCTCTGCTTTATTCTTCGTAGTGGTCATTTGGGGTGCTGCTATGGGAACTGATGACCCGAGGAGCCCCGCCCTACTCCGACGTCAACTCCTTTGACATCACGGTTTTCCTCCTGCAAGGACGAAGACTGCTGCAGCCGGAGTTCTGCCCTGATGCCCTGTGAGCACGCACGCACATGCACACACACACACACACACACACACACACACACACTCCAGAGGGAGGAAAGCATGCCTCGGTGCTCTCATTAGCTCTATACGAGAGCGCAAAAACAAAGAGGCTTTGTTGAACGCCTTTTGAGTCAGTGACCTGGTAGCAACTCATCAGAAGCCTCAGCCAACTCAGCTCCACATGACTACCGGAGCTTATCTCGCGCACCCTACACAGTTCTGAGCGGTCTCTCTCTCTCTCTCTCACACACACACACACACACCCACACACACACACAGTACGACTCCCACAGCAGGCACCACTGGCTCTGTGAGTAACAGATACACTCATGCTCAGCACCCCGTAGATACGAGCAGACTTGATCAGCACCTTTCCATATAATAACACTGTCTCATATATGAACAAACATCTCCTCCCATCTGGAGCTGCAGAATGATCTAATCCAGTCAAGCAGAAACATAGTCCACCTCCTCCTCGTCCTCGTCCTCCTCGTCCTTGTCCTCCTCCTCCTCGTCTAGCTCTACTCAGCAGATTAATGCTGCACAAAGCAACAATAAGTGAATTGTTTGCACAAAACAAACAACCTGTTTAGTACGTTTTAGCGCTAGAACAATAGCGCTACTCCCCTCGAACGTTGAATCCTGGGTTGTGATTGGTCAGAAGGTGTTGATTTATTTTCTATAACAGCAGCTCTGACTGTAGCGCAGCTGCAAATCACAGGGTTATATTCCTGGACGTTTATTTAACATTTATGGAAGGAGTCTCCAGTGTCAGGGCTTTTTTAACACTTAGAGGATTTTATGCGTTGTCGTTTCTCGTTTTGTGTGTGTGTGTGTGTGTGTGTGTGTGTGCTACTTTAAAGAGAGGGAAAGAAAGAGAGGCTGGTGAGGAAATGACTGTTTATTGCTGCTATAATGGAAGAGAGAAGAGGAACTAACTTGTCTCATGGACATTCCACAACATTAAATGTGACTATAAATGGATAAAAAGTACATGTCGTTCTTTACTAAATAAAAAAAGTAATCTTTCGGATATAACTGTTGTATGAAACACTTCGGGACGTGCTGTTAACCGCAACTAAGCTTAGCGTCCAGCTTCACAACATCACCGTGTTGTTGTTTTATATATATTAATATAACAGCACAACGCGGAGTGTTTTATTCCCTCCGTATACACTTAACGGGAATTTGTAATGTGGTCGTAAAATATAAGAGCCTGCTACTATATTATACATGGAGGATATAATATCGATATTCAGATGTTCCATTACGCCTTTCTGAGAGATCGTGGATATCGTGATATCTTTGTACACGTTTTTATTTATATATATATATATATATATATATATATATATATATATATATATATATATATATATACATTTAATTACAAACTGACCGGAAAACGTTTTTAATTTTTTACTTATCTTTAAATTTTGAGATTTATCTTCTTTTTTTTTTTTCCTTTTCAGTGTTCAAGCGCACCTATTATGGTTTTGAAACGTGCCTAATTTTGTTTTAAATCCCTCATACAATAGATTTACATGCATCCGAGGTCAAAAAACACGTTAATGTGCTCATCATTTAAACTGCAGCATTACCTATTTCCACTAGTGTCCTTTCTAAATGATTCATTCTAAACTCCTCCTTTCAGAGAGCATACTCTGCTCTGATTGGTCAGATGTCTCAGTCTGTTGTGATTGGTCTACCGCTGTCGAAAAGGAAACGCCCACTACCATAACGAGTTTCAGCTCCGTCTGACGGCGGGCAGCCGATGAAGACCAGAGGCGGGGTTTTTTTGTTACAAACCTACGTAGATTAGTACAGGAAGTAAAGTCTGGAATCACTACCGTCTCGTTTCAGCTGTTCAGAATCGGTTCCTTCTTTTATGAGTCAATAACTCCGTTTGTCGTGCGCTTTGAACTTTGCAGACTTTTTTACATTCTCAAACATCTCGATAACACACTAAATGAAAGGTAATACCTGAAAAAACATAATAGGTGCACTTTAAATATTTTTGAAATAAAAATGATGTTTTGTTTAGTTTTATGCAACACTACTTTACTGCTGATATTTTGTGAGCAGCGTACATATTGTGATACGTGATATCATCTAACCATACAAACGAGTTTATGAATCGTGATATATGTTTGTCATATCGCCCAACCCTGCTATACAGAACATGGTTTATGTTTACGATACGCTCAGAATGGAATGTGAAACGTCCGTCCTCTCTTCTTCCTCTCAGCTACAACGTGATGATTGAGTGCTGGCACCCCAAACCCGAGCGGCGCCCCACCTTCTCCGAGCTCGTCTCGCGCATCTCAGCCATCTTCTCCAGCTTCAGCGGAGAGCACTACATCCTCCTGAACACCACCTACGTCAACATCGACAAGATGACGCCCTACCCTTCTCTCATCTCGTCCCAGAGCCAGCTGGATCGGGACTGCTGCACCTGAGAGCGGAGATGAAATACACACACACACACACACACACACACACAGGAGGAGGAGGAGGAGGAAGGGAGGTAGAAAAGCTTTCCAGGACCTCTATAAAGGGAGGAATCTGATTGTCTTTATCACTGTAGATAGAGTAGATCTCTCTGCACCAGGAGGAGGTTTCATCTCTCAGAGCCGCTGATATGAACTCGATTCGAGAGACTGACAGACGCAGAGCAGCTCTCAAGACGTCGTCTCTCACGCAGAAGAGCCGGCAGACGCTATTCAAAACTGTGAACAGGAGTCCAAGAACATCTGCACACTACTCGCAGGGTTTTTTTATCAACTCCACTGGTTCCGAATGAAACATTTGAAGTGAAGCATTGATGTGATGTACACTGTGCATTGCTGATCCAGGATCAGTTCTTGTCTATATATACTGTATATATTTATATAAATATATATATTGCTGAACAGAATGGATTCTGGATGGATCCAGCGTCCGACTGACCTGAGAACAGCAGGACGGGACTCTCTCAGCAGAACACTGGATGTGAAATGACACGTGATGAATCTGTAAATGGAAAAGTATTGTTGTTTTTATTTAGGGATGCATCAATAACATTACTGGTATCAAGTATCGTATGATTCTGATATCAGGTATGATACCAAGCAGCAGCGTCTTCCACCAATACAAGAAACCTGATAAGAGATAAATAAAATGTTCCATGACCTCCCTGACTGATTAACAATAAGTAGGCTGCTCTTTTTTTTTCTTTTTTTTTAAATCAATTTCAATATCGGCGAGTCGTAGAAAACGTCGTACTCGTAGTAGCTCTGAAAAAAATGGTATCGATGCAGACCTAGTTGTATTTCCTTTCTTTCCACCTGTACAAATATTCACACACTATGGAATATATAAGCTTATACAACTCTCACCAAACACAATCTCATTTGTTAAAGAAATCCTGATGATTTTTTTCACAATTTTTTTTAAAGTCAGCGTGAAATGTTCTCAGTGACGTATGAATGTAAGTTAGAGTTCCACTGAGCGGTGTAAATAGTGTCCGTTTCTCGTGTCTGACCTGCTGTGTGATTATTGTATGTGTATGTATATATATATCCATCCATCCATTTTCTATACCGCTTATCCTACAGGGTCGCGGGGAACCTGGAGTTTATCCCAGGGAGCATCAGGCACAAGGTGGGGTACACCCTGGATGGGGAGTCTATCCATCACAGGGCACAATCACACACACACATTCATTTATATATGACTTAATACAGATTTCTGTATTGTATCATAAAGGACTTTTATTGATTGGTGTAAAATGTTCTATACTGTATATTGTACCAGGCATGACTCTCACTCGCTGTGGTCGCCCTGTATGAATAAGGTACAGAAAATATCTTGTTTTTTCCTCGTGACTTTGTTAAATAAAGTTCCATCATCAGCGTGTCTGTGCAGAATCAATACTGAATAATAAGTACTCCTCGTGGATTCTTCTAGTGAAAGTGACCTTTTAGCCTCTCTAGTACAAATGTTTCATTGTTCCCCATGCATTCTATCATCGTCTCTCTCGGCTGACTGTGAACTTTTATTTACCCTTGGTGGACTTGACCTTCGACCCTCTGTCGTCTAGACAGGTGCTTCAGTTTCCTTTTAAGATTTCCCACCGACACAGAAAGCTGATGTTCCTCTCTGTCACATGAAAATATGCCGTAGCTCTCAATACAGCGATCATCAGGAAGGGTCTGCTCTTGTCAGAAACATCCGTATCATGTGACCTGATCTATTAGAATACTGAAGTAAGCATCAGTTGCACGACGTCTCCTCTGTTATTCAACACTGATTCATAAAGAGAGAAAAGTACTGAAGGACGACGTCATGAGACGAGAATCACTCAGCAGCTTAATAAATCTGTGAAACAGCTCGGGCTCTGGGCCATACACACGTCATCGATCGGCAGCTCGGGCAAAAACAATAACCGTACTCTCCTCAGAGATGAGAAAGTTTGCCCAGCCTCAGGTCAAAGATTTACATCAACGAGACATTGTGTGTTGGGTTACACAGCTGTTTCTTCACGATCACTAATCATTTGTAAAAAAAAAAAAAAAAAAAAAAAAGGTCAAATAATACCTATTAAGATATTCATATCTGCCAGTGTTGGGCCCTTGAGCAAGGCCGTTAACCCTCTCTGCTCCAGGGATGCTGTATCATGGCTGACCCTGCGCTCTGACCCCAGCTTCCTGACAGGCTGAGGTATGCGAAGAAAAGGATTTCACTGTGCTCTAATGTATATGTGACCAATAAAGACTCATTATCATTATCATTAATAGTGAATAATAAAAACAAGATATCACTTCAAAACTTTAACACCCCCCCCCCCACCCCCCCCTATTAAAGTGATATTTAGAGAGGGTTACTTTGTTTTTTAGTTAAATCTGATGTCTTCAGGCAGGATACACACACACATTCATTTCTTTATTGTGTTGTGTAGATCAATTGTGAAGTAAACATGCATGTTCCTTTATTCATCATGAAATAATGGGGGGTGCAAACTTTTCTGTGCACACACTGCCTCCTTGTGGATATTAATAATAATAATAATAATAATAATAATAATAATAACATCAACAACAACAACAACAACAATAATAATAATAATAATAATAATCACTTTTAGTAAATATAGTAGCAACGTCAAATACTTTCATATTACATTTTCCCAATAGTGTTTAATGGTAGAATTGTATTAATTGTTAATCAATCACTATTAAATAAATTAAAACGCTATTAAATAAATAACTTTTTCCGGGTCAATTAAATATGTTGATCAAACATACGGCAGCGCCATCTTGTGGCGAACTGCAGCAAAGACACATTAACCACAGCACAGCACTGTAGCTCTAAAATTAATATTGTTATTTGTTTAATTGTGTTTATTAGTTAATTATTTATATTTACTATTTAACTGCGTGTATTAGTGTAAGTATTAGTGATTGTGTACGTGCCGAGCGAGAGCCACTCCTCATCTGCCTCTGGACCCTATGTCCTGTCCTGATGTCCATGAAGTTGTCCACAATCAAATCTGAACAGCCTCTGCAGGACTGCACCAGGTATTTGTGCAACGCTGCTGTAGAACACTCTGGCTTTCATCCAGCTGATATCATACCATCAGTCCAAGAGCTCATGAAGCAGTGAACGATCTCCTCAGATCTGGCCATGGAGGATATAGGTCTGGTAGTAGAATAAAGAACTAAAACAGAAAGAGAGAGAAGATGGGAACTCCTTTTCGCCCCTCCCTGATACTGTATGCTCACTGAATATACAGAATATACTACTTTCTGAGTACTGAGTGCTGGAATGACTCGTCATTTCATCTGGACCTAAAGGTACAGGACACAATCTACCATCCTAGTGCTCAGGAAAATCACATTTCATTAATAAACACACAAAAAATTCAAATAGAACTGACATATGGTGTAATAAACGACATGGTGGTGTGAAGAAGCATGACTGAAGATGATTATTTATATCTTCATGGGGCAGTGGTGGCTTGGCGGTTAAGGCTCTGGGTTTGAAGGTCGGGGGTTCAAGCCTCTGCGCTGCCAAGCTGCCACTGTTGGGCCCTTGAGCAAGGCCCTTAACCCTCTCTGCTCCAGGGGTGCTGTATCATGGCTGACCCTGCGCTCTGACCCCAACTTACTGACATGCTGGGGTATGCGAAGAAAAGAATTTCACTGTGCATATGTATATGTGACCAATAAAGACTCATTATCATTATCTTATATGACAGTTTACCTACAATTATGGTTTCTATTTTATTAATGAATAGTATATTGTTCTCACTTATAAGTAATAGTGGATATAAATAATCATTCCCTCACCATTCTCTCTCTCTCTCTCTCTCTCTCTCTCTCTCTCTCTCTCTCTCTCTGTCTCTTTCTCTCTGTGTTGAAGCTGATAAGACAAAAAGGTTGTGGTCCAATTTTAATCGCACCATGTTAAAAATGAAACGTGTTAAATGTTAAAAATGAAATGCATCCTGCAGCAAGAAAGACCATCCAAAGCAACTCAATCAACAATCCACATAAAAAGAAAAGAGCTTGAAAAGAAATTTCACACACATCATCACAACAGATGAATATTGCATTCAGAAACACTTTTGAAATGATATTTTCTTGATTTTGTTTCACTGTTAATATCTTAACAAACAAACAAACAAAAAAATCTCAGAGTGCATGTTATTAGTGATAATGAAGGAAGTAGAGATGGCACCAATCTGATACCCTGGATTGGTATCAGAAAAAATTTAATAAATTAATTAATACATCTCACAGTTTAATAGATTTTAAAGAAAAACTTTATTGGATTTTTTTTTATTGATATTGGGTAAAACTTATTATCAAGTATCGTGCCATTTCTAGAAAGAACATCTCTGTAACAAACACACTAAATATATGTTTGTTGTAAATCTTTGACCTGAGGGTGTGCAAACTTTTGTACTTGACTGTACATCACGTCTCCGAGGAGAGTACGGTTATTGGTTTTGCCCGTGCTGGCGAGATCAATGACGTGTGTATGGCCCGGAGCCCGAGCTGTTTCACAGATTTATTAAGCTGCTGAGTGATTCTCGTCTCATCACATCACCCTTCAGTACTTTCTCTCTTTATGAATCAGTGTTGAATAACAGAGGAGACGTCGCCAAAATGAAACTGATGTTTCTTTCAATACTGAGGTCAGGTCAAGTGATAGGGACATTTCCGACAAGAGTAGACCCTTGAAAATACACACCTTTTTTTCCCATACAACTAAATTTAAACTTGACATGAAAGAGAGAAGAGAGATATCATGGAGGGGAACATCAGCTTTTTGTGTTGGCAGGGAATTTGTCCATCATGAGGGGAAACTGAAGCACCTGTCTAGACAGCAGTGGGTCAATTTCCAAGTCCACCAAGGGCAAATAAATGGTCACAGTCAGCCAAGGCAGACGATAGGAGAACGGATGGGGAACAATGAAACATTTGTTCTAGTACGGTTAAAGAAGTCACTTTCACGAGGAGTCACTTTATTCTTCAAAACTGATTCACAAAGACAAAACAGAATCTGTACTTTCATTGATACAGAGTGACCACAGCGAGCCATGGTGAGAGTTGTGCTTCTGAGCAGAGAAACAGCAGCCTGGTACAATAAACAGTGAAGAACATTTTACACTGCATCAAGTTCTTGGTCCAGGAAGTTTACAGTCCAGTCTCACATATGTCAGTGTTTAAACGAATTTATTTTTATCATCAGGAATTTTTACGCTTTTGTTTTCATTTGCTGTATTTTTTCTTCTTCTTGTGCCTGTAATTGTCACCAGAAAGCTACAACTAAACCTTTTTTTTTTTAATGAAGGAAGCATCAGAAGCTCCATATCATCAAATTGTGTCCTTGCTTTCAATGATAATCGACAGTTCTGATCAAATTTGCACATACTGCGTCTACAATATGGCTTGTCTTTGTATTGTTGTATATTTAAAGAACAATAGTTCATGCTGAAGCTAGCTAGTAACTCTATTTGCACCAAGAAAGTGCACCATTGCACCATACAGTGTTAATTTAAAAAACGTAATCGATTATTAATCATTTATTACATTGTCGACATTGTATTTAAATTACAGACTAATTACACTGTCTTAAAAGTAATTACATTACACATTGAGAATTACTTATTAAAATCCGAATCAACCTTGACCATATGGAAATATCCATTTCGCAAAACAGCCACTCATTTCTGCTGACATCCTTGAACTTGAGCGACTTCACAACTACACGCAAACCCACATGCATGCATGCTAGCCTACAGTTAACGGATTTAAATGGGCTGTAAAAATATCAAACTAATTTTATCTTTAGATGATCAGTTTATATTTTTAAATTCAGTATTGTTTTATACAGAATTGTTGAAAGCCTATACAGTATGTAATGCAAGTACGTCATAAGTAACACTAATTGTCATATCACAGCAAACCAGTGACTACATTTCCCATCCTGCACTGTGGCCTACAAACATGGCCACCATGGACCGCAATTCCCAGAACACTCATTCATTCTAATCACGCCTGCAAACAATCTCACACACAATCACACCACAGTTTAAAAGGACTTTTGAGGCATTCACTCTTTGTGACATATTGTTATCACCTTGTTATAACAAGATCTTGTTTCTCATTCATGATTCATGCCTTGCCTTGTTTATGCCTGTTTGCAGATCACCTGACCCATTGCCTGTTTTTGACCACGCTATTGTCTCATGATTTGGATTTGTCTGCCTGCCTCTCTTTATTAAAAGCTCTTATCTGCACTTGCATCCGTCCTAACCTCCATTATTTCCAAAACGTGACACTAATTAAATTAAAAATGAAGAGTAATCCCTTACTTTACTTTTTTAGGGGGAAAAATATTTAATTACAATAATGCATTACTTAGTAATGTGTCAACCCAACACTGATTGCTTATTGTTCTCTGTGTAGATATCATTCCTGCTGCTTTCAGGTTGTCCTGCAATTCTTTTCAAGTGACTGGTGGCTTCTCTCTTACCTTCCTTATCTTCAATCTGTATCTGAATGTATTGTGAACTCTTATGTGGCTCACCTGTCCAGGACAATTAGTTGTCATTCCATAAACTTTCCACCTGTATATTCTATTCTATTCTATTCTATTCTATTATACAGTATTATTATATTATACAGTATTAACTAGTTATACTGTGTAATATAGTGTATATAATGATGGGATGTTTAAGGTATTCTCTATGGATCTGTAGTTTTTTCCATTCGAGTCATGTTTAATAACGTAGTCTATTTGTATGTATATCAAGAACTTTTTATTAATTCATTTTTATGCAACATTTGCATGCAGATATTTTTAATACAGTATCCGAATACTTTTCCTCCTATCAGTTTAAATTGTTTGTGCATACCGCTCATACTGTTGTGTTCACATTTGTCAAAATGTAGTGTGCGTGTAAATTTGAATTGGATACAGCATATGCACTGGACGTATTAAATAATAAAATACAAAAGCGTCTTAATGCTTATTTCCCCCTCTCTGTATAATAATATACTGCACTAAAAGAATTTAAGACCGCACAGCACTGCCATTTACAATGTAATATTTTATTGGTCAAGAGATGTTTCTGGAATACTCGAGAGATAATTTGAACAGATATGATTCTGACGTGGAAGAAAACAAAACCTTGTTTGTTTTTTTTAATCACATGTTTAATTCATGTATTATCTGAATTCACCCTAAAACTACTGCAGACAATAAAAAAGAAAATCGGTTATGACTTTTCAAAAGATCTCGCCTTTCTACTGGTCTAAACCACACGTGTATATGGAATGGAGGAGCCATGTCATTGACACATCTGTACAAGGCACTATTCATTTAATAATCACAGGAGCAAAGAACAGCATTGTATGAGACGATGTATGCGTCACTGTAGGCGTAGAGCATTCTGTCCCGTGGGTTGTAATTTAGAGACTGGATATTGGTCTGCATTTTCTTGATGCGGATCTTCAGGTCATAGCGCTCCTCACTTGTCTCTGTGTCGAATGAGTAGAAGATTTCCTCTGTCTGTTGGTCCAGGAAGCGTGTGGCGTAAAGCACTCCGCATGCCATGAAAGTGTTAGTGGCAGTGCGCTTGTGCAGTGATGTCCGCCACGTTCGGCCTAAAGATGGAGGACTTCCTTCTATCACCTCGCTAAGGATCACGTTGCCAAAATTGTCCTGTGCCGTGTAGACGACCCAGACACCAGATTCATCTGTGGCGAAATCCAAGTCTGTGTAGATGTACGTGGCGTCCAAGTGGCCGAAAGGAAACTTGTTATTGACACCGGAGTTTTGTGGAAGTGGTGTATTAGTGACGGAGCGGTCAGAAATGTTAAAGCGACAAACAGAGGGTGTATTATAGCAGCCGTAGTATAGCGCGTCTCCATACTGCACCACGTTAGGGCCCATGATGGTGTTTGTGGTGGGGTTTGAGGAAGCGATGACGGTGTCTACATGACCCGCGCCTACCAGTAAAGTGCTCAAACTGCTGTAATGCCGCACATAGTTGGCGTAAACATTGCTGCTGGTCAGAGCCACCAGCCAGTACATGTCCTCCTTTCCTGGAGCAGGTTTTGGGTCTTTTCCCCAGGCACCGTAATAGTACGAGGTTCCATACTGGGTGACGGCGTAAGTTCTAGGGCCAGTCACATTAACCAGCTGGCCTTTTGGACAGTCTACACACATACACACACAAAAAAGAAGAGATTTAGAGATCACATATGCTATATAAAAACACACACAAATAGACAAATGGTAAAATAAAAAAACAGATAGGGTTAAGGAAAAACAACCCCGGAACAGATAGTGTTAGGAGCCTTTCTCATCGCAGAGCACCATGCACACACACATACTCACATCAAATGGCAGTTTATCATCACTAATCCACCTACTGGCATGATTTTAGGAGGGAAACCAGAGAACCCAGAGGAAACCCACACGGACTTATGACCAGTGCGTTGATAGTTAAGTACTTTATTTGTGCAAACGTGTCCATTTCAATTGAAAGTTAAATGCCAAAGTGGCAGTCCATCGCACAATACTGTGCACACACACATACTCAAATGTACAGGCATGTTTTTGGAAGGTAGGAGGAAACCGGAGAACCCAGAGGAAACTCACACAGACTCTATTGATGGTTAAGTTCTTAATTTTTGATGATAGGTCCATTTGCTATAGTGTTAAATGATAAAGTGTACGTACATGGTTGAGGAGTGGGAGGCTGAGGAGTGGCCTGAAGTTCATGCTGACACTCAGTCAACTCTCTCGTCAGGCGCTGATTTTCTCGCTGTTTGCTCACGACATGCAAAAGATCGAAGGCCTCGAGCTCTTGCATGCCTTCTGTCATGTTTTGCAGCTTCAGAACAGATAGATAAAACAACAATCATTCACTTGGCCATCCACTTGTTTAATTATTCATTCAGCAGACGCTTTTTTCCAAAGTGACTTACATTTGAGTGAGCATACAACACAAGCCGGTTGGAGTTAATGGCTTTCCAATCACTAACACCCCCAACTCAATCAATTACTAAGACACATGAGGCATGTTAAAATACATTTTACACAAGGTCTGGCTAAATTGAATAGCATCATGAATGGACAGGTTTATTGCAGCAAACGCCAAAGACTAGTGTTGTTATGTGTCAAGAAGTTAGAGCACTTTCAGGTGAAAGTTCTTTTCCTGTAATAACTTCATCGATGATGGCTTGATGCCTCATTAAGCACTTGCTTCAACAATGGATCCAGTTTTACTGGGATATTTCAGGTAGTTTATCCTCTGACCTTGTACAAACATAAATAAATCTCAAAGCCCCATTCACTGCCCATTTAAAGAAATTTGGTTGTCTAGAAGCACAATAGATTTTAATCCTATAGACATGATTACATCAGTGACCTATAAAAGCAAAACAGCATGGACTTCTGCAATCAGAACCCCTTTAAACTTAAGATAAAAATGAACCCCGATTTTATCTTAGCAATGGGAGGTTTGAGGTGTGTTAAAACATGTGTGTGTGTGATTATAGAACAGGTCATGTGATTATCAGGTGATAAATATTGTATCAGGGGATTCTAGGAAACAGAGTTTCAGGTGTGACTGCTAAGTAGTGAACAATATTCAGTATGGTAAATAATGTAGTTGATTGGTAGATTTATTTTATAGTGTCTGATTACTAAACAAGTTAGAATGTAATAATACATGCAAAGTAATCAAAGCTGAACTGCAATAGAGTTTAATGTAACCCATTTAAACAATACAGGGTTTCTTTTTCTCTATGGTGCGGCTCTCAAAAAAGTTAGAGCCATAAAAAAAAATATCATGGCTCCCCTCAATACGGATTTATCTTTTTTTTAATAGGCACATTATTTAAATGTGTAGAAAAATATTTTGGCTGTTTACTTGCCACTTAATTTTTTAACCTTAGAACCCATTGTTATTAAATTGGTCATGGACTCCATTTGACATTATATATAGGCATAAAAACTTCCACACTGAGAACCATGTCTCCATGGTTTTCTTCTTTAGATTGGCAACGAAGTAAAATTGTAATGTGGCTAATTGTAATGGAGTGGTGCATAAAGCTACCATTTGAGCATTGGGCAAACTATAAACTCCATGAAGAAGTGGTGTGTGATGTGGTGCAGTACGTCACCTTGGTTGCCGTGCTCTCACTGAGCCACTTGTGCGAGTTGATGGTTTTCTTCAGTTTACCCATGAGCTCTCGGATCTCAGCGAGCTCGAGCTCAACGATTCGCAAGGAAACAGCTCCGTACAGATCACCATCGTCCTCATTCTCCAACACAGACACACTCTCCTCCAGCTGCTCCAGCCGCCGCTGCACTCCCAGCATCAACACATCCACCTCCATTAACTGAGAGAGAGAGACAGAGAGAGAAAGAGAGAGAGAGAGAGAGAGAGAGAGAGAGAGAGAGAGAGAGAGAAGGGATAGCAACAAAACATCAAAGTAATTAAGAAACTACATACATTAATACTAAGAGGTAAACAAACTTGTATCATAAAAGTTCCACATAAATAATTTTTTAATTGTAATCACTGGCAAATTACTGTGGTGTAATAGGAATAAAACATCATCATCAGAACATTCTGTTATTGGAAAATATTTAATTTTGGTGTGTTAACAGTAACTCACACATGTGTTTTATCACACCACCCCATCACTGATCATTTTTTTACATAACAGCGTGAGACAGAGAGTTTTCTTCCTTACCTGTCAACTTCAGAAACTGAATATTCAGTGTTTCTTAAGTCACACACCTGTGTTGAAGTGATGCTCCTGTTGCATTGGTTAGCTGCACTATGGATGGAGTCGAGTTTCTCCATTGGGAAAGGACGCTGCAAGTCCTTCAGCTCACACACACAGTCCTTCCCGCTCACACACTGGCAGAAAAAAACATCACATTATGACGTGTCCAAATGACAAACTGCACAAGAAAAATCATACACTACATTTATTTTGAATATTTTTTAATCTGATTATTTAGATAACAATCTGATACCTTAACATGAAAATACATGCTCGGGAGGCATAAGTGTGAGGCATACAGTAAAGATGTGTTCTACTTACCTGAGAGAAAAGGGTGAGGAAAAATGTAGCCGTCCATACTGACAATGGAGACGACTTCATGTTTGCTTAAGAAGATGAGCAGAATGAAAATGCTGTTGATTTATATCAGGAAAACAAGTACAGAGGCTGTCTTATAGCCAATCACCCCCTCCCCTTACAAAATCAAGGTTTGGTAATAGAAATGTACATTTCTGCTGACTAGTGTAGCATAAATGCACAAACTGGGGAAGTGAGAGATGGAAATTTCTGATTTTGCTGAAGTTTTCAGATGAGCAATGGAGTACAGGAGGATGTGGGACATCCAAGGTTTTGGGGTTTGTATACCCAAGCACGATCACATTATGTCTAAACCACAACACCATGAACAGCATTTATCTGAATAAATATCAGATTTTTGCTTTCATGCCCACAAACATGATATAAAAAAAAATTCTACATCAGCAGCTCTGACAGTAGTACAGCTGTAAATCACAGGTTTATATTAATGTGGTAAATGGTCTGCACTTATATAGCACTTTTATTAAAGGCACTTTACACTGTGTCTCATTCACCCATTCACACACACACACTCACACACCAATGGTAGCAGAGCTGCCATGCAAGGCGCTAACTTGACATCAGGAGCAACTTGGGGTTCAGAGTCTTGCCCAAGGACACTTCAGCATGTGGAGTCACGTGGGCTGGGAATCGAACCGCCAACCTCATGATTAGTGGACAACCCTAATGTGCTCTTCTAATGCATTGTTTCTATACTATTCGTTCATTTACGGAGACATATATGGTGCATACTCCACATAAACAGAGTTAACAGAGTAAAAATGTGTGTAGTCACTGAGATGGTTTTGATATGGTATGTTTACTGTAAGGAGTCCTTAATCTTTATGGAAGGAGTCTCCAGTGGCAGTGCTTTGTAATAGTCAGAGTTAAAGCTTTGTGTTTTCCAACATCTTCTGGACAGAGGTGTTTACACGTTGTGGTGTCTTGTTAACATGATGTATCATCGTTGATTCAGAGGAGAATAAGGTGGCTTTCACACTGGCAGTTTAGTTGGAAAGAGAGCATGGTTTGTATGAAAAGTTAAAAATGTTAAAGCTGTCATGCGGACCGAACCCGAAACTAACTGTACTAGGTGGTCTACTGCTGCGCATAATATGTGCTATGCGTTATAGCACCAAAATAATAAACAAACAAAAAATATGGTGACTCACATTGTGTTCTCTATGCACGTCGTGATACGATGATGTAAGAATAGTATAATTGCACCAGGGTTCGATAGAATCAAGTGAGTCTGAAACGCTGTAGGGGCACTGGGAACAATCACTCTTGGAGTTGGACTGCAGCACTTCATGCAGTGGAGCCATTGGAAAGGGGCATGGTCTGACCAGAGGCTGAAGACCCATCCCAACAGATAGTACTGGAGGGTTGAGGCTACTTGAAGGCCAGACATTCTTTTTCTACCATGCGTTATCCACTTTCTTGGCATTCCTCCCCTCCACCACCTGGGAAAACACAGCCCCACTGCCATTTCTGATGCATCTGTCTGTAAAACCAAAGTGTTAGAAGTCATGAGAATGTAAGATAGGCCACCATATAATGCATCTTTCACCTGAGCAAAGGTCCGTTGGCACCATTTCATCCACTGGACCAGATGTAGTACTCCTTTTTTGGTCTTGGGTCATGGGCAGGCTGCAATTGCTGTCGTCTAAGTGGAAGCCCAAGTGGAAGCCCAGATACTGTACCATACTTCAACCCATCCAATTGCACAGTTCTTCAGAGTTGCTGTGAGTCCTGTCCATCTCAAGGACTTCAGAACAGCTCGCAAATAAATGTGCCATTACCAGTCATTATATATGGAGTGAGGGTGAAGGATGAGGTGTTGAAATGTGGCTGGGACTCTGAACTGAAACCGAACGGAAGCATGAGAAATTTGTTTAACCCGAAGGGAGTGGAAAAGGATCTTTTCTTTGCAGGACACCAAGGAAGTTAATGGAATCTGCACATATTCCTAGTTAAATCTATAGTGTTGAATAAAAGCAAGCCACACCTAACCAATCAAGCAATTAAGCATCGACATCATTTAGACACATCATTTTATAAAGTCCACACAAAAATGGATGAACAATATTACGGGGCTAGACCAGTCACTGTGGGACTCCTCAATTACACTCATATTGGGCATGTCCTGGAGCTCCTACCAAACCACCTTTTTCTTGTGTTCGTGTAAACGGTAGGAGGCGGTTGTGCACAAACACCCCAGGGGGGGTATCAGAGTTTGAGATTAGTATGAGATTAGTGTGATCAGGCAGGGGTCAAAATACATCAGAAAACTCTGATTGCGACTGGGCAACCTTTGCTATATATGATGGTGAGATGTGGTCTCTACAGGGGGATTGGAGTGGATTGTGCCAAATATTTCATGTTCACCTCCAGACAAGTGTGCTGTTACGCAACCAGGATTGATATCATATCGGGAAAACAAGTCCAGAGGTAGTCTTAAAACAAATTCCCCCTTCCCCTTACAAAATTCATTTTCTGCTGACTAGCATAGCATAATGGCACAAATTGGAGAAGTGGAAGATAGGAATTTCTGGTTTTGCTGATGTTTTGGCAGGAGTGATGGAGTACAGGAGGATGTGAGACAAGACAGGTTTTGGTGTTTGCATGCCTAAGCATGATGACCTCATGTCTAAACCATCTCTCTTTCTTTATTTAAATAAATATCAGATTTATGCTTTCATGCTTATAAACTTATAAAATGTTGATTAATTTTCTATACCTGCAGCATTGACAGTAGCATAGCTGCAAATCATAGGTCTATATTAATGTGCTCATTCTAATTCATTATTGTTTCTATAGTAACAGCACATCGACAGGGACATATAAATGGATTAAAAACATAAACTGATTTTTTAAAATTGTAATCGTCATTACTGTGCAACACCAGCACACCTGCCTGGGCCTTGCCCCTGCACTTGTGGTCCCTGGGCCACTAACCTATGTGAGAGTAGGAACAGACAGAAAACAATAGGGAGGGGTAGAAGGAACTGGGGGGATGGACGAGTAGGAAACCAAGTCCGGGAAACTGGTTTGGGGTAAAGGTTCCATGTTTCCGGAGGTAGGGATGGGAGAAGGGAGAGGAGAGGAAGAAGAGGGAGAGAAAGAAAGTGAGAGAGAAAAGAGGAGGGGCTGTGTGCCTCCGGATACACAACCAAATGGCTCTACACCTGTCAGACTGCCTCCTACAGCAACACCTGTTAGGTGGGCTGGCACGTTGTACCCATTGCAAGATGGCTCTCTTCAGGTCCAGGTACTCCAGCATGTTTGTTACTGGCAGCTGTTGGGTCATGAGCTTAGCTTGCTCTCCCAGTATGTGTAGCAGACAAACTGCCCTCTGTGTTTACGGCAAGGCCCATGATGCCACCGCATGTTTGAACAGCTTGACGAACACTACTGGAATTCATGGGGACCAACTCAGACAGTGTGATGTGTGCCATGGGTGGTGTTGCAGTGGGCTGGGCTAGGCTCCAAAGTACCTATCAATCCTTGTTCTGTGCTTGGATGAGAGCCTTAAAGTGTGCATCTTGAGGATGGCTTGATGTACAGTACGTTCTGGTTGATGCCAGTGAGGATGCCATCTTGATGATTTCAAGATTTTGTTTGTCATTTTCCATACTGTCCCAACTTTTTCAGAATTAGGATTGTGTGTGTGTGTGTATGTGTATATATATATATATATATATATATATATATATATATATATATATATATATATATATATATATAGCTTGACAGCTTGACCTTTACAGACCACATCTCAACAACTGCACGGTCCTGTAGGTTCATTCTGTACAACATCAAAAAAATCAGACCCTACCTCACGGAACAGGCTACACAGATACTAGTCCAGGCTCTTGTTATCTCAAAACTGGACTACTGCAAATCACTACTCTCGCACCTCCCGGCCAGCTCCATCACAGCCCTTCAGCTGATTCAGAATGCAGCAGCACGCCTCGTCTTCAACCAGCCCATGAGAACCCATGTCACACCCCTCTTCATCTCCCTCCACTGGCTTCCTGTAGCCGCCCATATCAAATTCAAGGCCTTGATGCTCACCTACAAGACCTTGTCTGGATCAGCACCCTCCTACCTCAACTCTCTCCTGAAGGCTTATGTTCCCTCACGCAATCTGCGATCGATTAGCGACCGACGTTTAGTAGTTCCTACTCAGCGTGGCTCAAGGTCCCTTTCAAGAACCTTCAAACTAACTGTTCCTCAGTAGTGGAATGAACTTCCAACCTCAATCCGGACCGCAGAATCTCTCACCATCTTCAAAAAACAGCTAAAGACCCACCTCTTCCGTGAACACCTAACCAACTTATTAAAAATAAAATAAAATAAAATAAATTATTGCACTTCCACCTCTACTCTGCGCACTTTGCTTCTTCTGGAACTCAATTAATGGATCTTGTATGGTAGCACTACTCGTATTGTTCTCTGCTTGATATATCTGCTTGATATTTACCTTTTTGCTTAGAATTTCCAGAAATGTATTCTTGACATTTTCTCAACCGATGTCTTGAGGAATCTCCCTGAGATGCTTTGTAAACAGTATTAAAAGAGTTCCCAATTTTACTGTTACAGTTTTACCGAATACGGAAGTTTGTTGCGCATAACCAAGTTAGGACTTATAAAATATTAATAACTGATTGCATTGTAGTCAGTGTATGCTTTGATTGATGTATTTTTTGCATATTCGAATACAAACCATATTCCATGAATTTTTTTTTGCCAAATAATTTTGTCAGTTAATTACCTTAAACAAATTGTGTGTTTTCTTCTTCCCAATATAACATACTCTTCATATTTTGATGCTTTAATCAAACCTGTAGGGTCATTAAAAGTAAATATTGTGCAAATATCCCCTCTGGACATCACTACTATAGTGATTCATTTACCTTGCACAATTAATTCACATTTTCACAGGGGTAAAACTGAACTTTAATAAAAAAACGATTAAACTGTCACTGATAATAATATTTATACAACTTTTACTGGTAAAAATGATTTTTTGAAAAACCAAAAGTTTAATTTTTTTGCACTTTCCAAAATAATTTTTACATATGCAATATTATTTAAATCAAAACCCCAGATTTGATGCTGCATACTTTATGCTGAGTCTGGATTCAATTGTTTGATTGCAAATCTATTATATAAGAGCTCTGTCGCAAAAAGTGAACTGGAATTTTCTGTCAGCAATTTAAGATTCAACTTCCTTAGTGGAAAATATTCATATCCTCATCAAAAAAACAAAACAAAACGGAGAATCATGTAACTTTTTGTGTGTGTGTGTTTGTGTGCATGCATATGTGTGTGTGTGAGTGATCATACATATAAAGGCTCATGGAGAAGCTCAGACACACTCAGAGTTTGATCATGATCCTGCTCGTGCTGCTTCTCGCCGCCGCTGTAAGTACCACAATCCTGATAATAAAACCCAAGTATACGGAATAGATGAGGCACTTATGAATGACAATGAGTGTGCTTATGAACACATTAATGATCCATTTTAGTTGATATTATGTAATAATATAATGTTATTGAATTTCAAATAGCTTTGAATCTCATTTTTCTTATGTATTAAAACAGAATAAAATCACCCAGTGCCTTCAAATAAGAAATATTAATGAAAGCCATTTTGAAAAAGCCAAAGTTCATTCCTAGTTTAATTAATTACTGATGATAAGCTTTTATCATTAAAAATGTATATTATGACAATAATTTCAGATGCAAATTGTTTTCTGTTTTATATCATCACAATAATCAGTTGTCTGTTTTATTGAAAGGTTAGAAATATTAAGAACTGTAATGATGGACATTATTCAATTCTTTACCATGAAGATATTTTACAAAATGGAAAATAAGAATAAGATGTGCAGTATTTGTTTTGTTTTGTTTTTTTTTTTCATTTATTTCATGTGCTGCACATATGTGCATACAGTATTAATATTGTTTGAAATGTAAATATTTAAATAGTTTCCAATTGACTAATCTGTATGTTTTCCCATTTTTGAAAAAAAAAAAAAGTTCCTTTAAATGTTTAGTAATTAGGGATGCAACAGCATATCATTAGGTTTGATAGCTGTACCACCATCTATATTGAGGGAATATAGATTATTGTTTAAAGTGGATTTGTTAAGAGAATTGCTCTCAGTAATGTAGAAAACAACAATGAATTAGAACAGTTTCCTAATTTTCAATCCCGCAAGAAGAAACTTCATACTCCATACTGCAGACAAACAGCATCTCCATACTTGCTGTAAGCTTAAACAGTAAATGTACTATATTAATGTATGCACAGCTTTATGATAATGCACTGTTCAGTGTGTGTTGTGAGTATGCTCATGGTTTTCTATGATACATTGTGCGTATATTCATGTTTGTTTATGATGTATTTTGTGTGTGTGTGTGTGTGTGTATCAGAGGAGTGGCCATGCTCACAGCGTTCAGGGTCAGGAGAGAAATGCCTCATGTGTGTGTGAGGTGAACAGCTCGATCTGGGCTTTTCCTGTTACCAAGTATGACGTCGTGACACAAGTGCTGCAAAACTGCCAAGACTCACTGCAAAAACTCCAGACACAGGTCACACACACACACACACACACACACACACACAAACTTCATGAACACCATAGCCACATCACTCTCTGGATAAACACCAAACACACCTTACACACTGCGACAAAACACCAAACACAGGTCACACGCACTGCAACGACACCATTTTATTACAGAGTTCATATTAAAATGATCCTATCCTAAATATTTTCAAAACTGACCAATAAAAACAGTCCTTGTTATTTGTTTTGGGTGTGACCGTACAAGAGCTAAACTGAAATCGAATTTGAAATGTCAGTGTTGGAATAAATTGTAATAAACATTCATTTTGGCTGACAGACGGTGACGGGTGTGAAGACGGTGCCTGAGATGGAGGCCACACTGAATAATGTGATGCAACGGCTGAAAAGGTTCCAGTACCTGAACAATCAGGGCCTGTACAACGCGCTACACCTGAACCAGCTCAGCCAAGAGATCCAGCAGCTACACGACACCATGAATAATGTAGATCTGGACAAAGCTGGAGGGGAGGCACAGCGGATAAGTACAGAGGTATACGTTGGGGAATAATGCATCTCCTTGGTATTCACCACATGTTATGGTCACATGGGCAGTATCCTTCTACATCACTGTATTTATTAATATTTCTAAACATAAGTGTAAAATAAATATATTTGCATGTACTTGTATTTCAGTTGCAAAAGTTTCAGGAAGATGTGAACAAGATGTACAGGAAAAATGTCTTCAACTTAGAAACAATGAGGGAGAAGCTGCGGTCCCTCAATAACCGTGTCCAGAACTGCAGGACCATTCCACAAGACTTCAGGAGTAAGTGCATTAAAATTTTTCACTGGAAACTTACCATGTCGTGAACAAAGCCTACTTAGCAATGTAAGATCATAGACTTGTAGGTACTAGACATGACTTTCAAAATGGCCACCATGTACTTCCAAGTAGAACAAGCCATAAGGTTTTTGGAAGTATTACCAATTTTGGCTTTGACTTAGATTTCTAATGAATAAACCAGTGGTGAGAAACAACACCCTGACCCAACATGGGGAAAAAAAAAACTTGATTCAAAAGGGAACGTATCCTCTTCTGGGTGACACCCCATAGTGAGATTATAGATCATAAGAGTATACAGGTGTAGATGAGTAAAGACAAACAGTACTAAGTGTGTTAAAAGGATATGAGCGGATTGTGAATAAGCTTCGAGGCATGAACACAGGACAGTCTTTATGATTACAGCAGCAGTTCTTACATACAAATCTACAGTATCCAGGTGAGATTCAACACTAAAGCAACGATGAGACTTGACATGTATCCATGTGGGACCAAAGCAGAAGGTGAGCCACAGAAGTAAAGCATTAGGATGGATGAGACAGATCCGGAGAGCGAGAGGATACACAGTAGAAATGTGTCCAGATTTGTCACTAGCATCACATCAGGCACTTTTTGTGATTTTTAAATAATATTTTCTGTGCTACAGGCTCTTGTTATGATCGCATGATGAGAAATATCAGTGCTCCTGTGGTCATTAAGATGAACCCATTCAGTTCGTCCTACATCGCTGGAGCATGGGGTCATGACATTGACACTGATGGTGAAGAAACATACTGGATCCAGCCTCTAGCTAGTGGACACAGGTTGGGCATCTCTCTGCGCTTCTACCAGACTTATGAGGACTTCATGGCTGAAAGGAACCACAGAGATGAATCGGTGGCTAACTCATACACTCACGCTAATGCGATTCAGGGTCCAGGGACTATAATTTTCAAGGGTGTTGTGTATTATCAATGCTATAATTTGCCCGAACTCTGTGCCTTTGATTTGAAAACCAAGCAAGTCGAACGTCTCACACTTCCTGATGCTGGGTTCAACAACAAATTCCCCTACTGTTACTACAACTGCTTCGATTGGACGGACATCAACCTCTCAGCTGATGACAAGGGCTTGTGGGTAATGTACGCTACAGAAGCTAACCACGGGAACATGGTCGTGAGTCGAGTGGACATTGAAGGCTTCAATGTGACACACACGTGGAAGACACGCCTGTTCAAGCGCTCTGTGACCAACACCTTCATGGTGTGTGGGGTGCTTTACGCAACTCGCTACATAAACACCTACAAAGAGGAAGTGTTCTACGCCTTCGACACGACCACAGGGATGGAGGACAACACGCTCTCGATCCCTATGGAGAAGGTGGCAGCGGGCATCGCCAACCTTCACTACAATCCCACAGACATGAGGCTCTACATGTACAATGGTGGCTACATGCTCGCATACCAAGCTTACTTCTGAAAAGCTAGATTCGAATATGCATTCAATTCCCTGTACCATAACCTTATACTATAATATACCATATACCATATTCTTCTTTAGTTGATCTAGTCTCTTTCATTGTAGTAGCCAGCCATTTTTTTCTCATTTGCACCTCTAATAAGACAAAAATCTAATATGTTTCAAATTGATATCTATTGTATGAACTTATGTAAACTCAGAGTATGCTCAAAGTAATGCTTCATTAAAGAGAAATAAATCTTTCATGTCGACAGATGACAGGATATGTGCTGTGACATAGATTATAAAATAGCTGAATATGTTTCACATCTTGGCTTCTAACGTTCATGCAAAGAAGTTCATCCTAGAAGTAAGCTTTCATCTCTGGATGGCCTTTCAGTTACATCATGTGGATCAGTGTAAGAGCTTGGTGTGATTATTGACTACAGTCTCTCATTTGAAGCTCACAACTTGGATAGCCTTTTTTCATCTCAGAAATTTTGTTAAGATTAGAAATACTGTATAAAAAGTGTTGTAATTTCCACACAATTCACCTGATTTGGATTACCATCAAACTGAAGCTGAATGTCTGCAGTTTGAGCATTCAGTATTCCTTATTTAAGGTCAGCTTCAATATATTGTGTTAGCCAGCTAAAATAACAGTAACTTTGTCAATGTTGAAATATTTATGGACCTGACTGTACAAGTACAAAGTCAAATGACATGTCATGTGTAAATTTGAAGTGGATATATGCACTGGGATTATATTAAGTAGCGTAAACAAAGTGTCTTAATACTTATTTCTGCTCAATATATAATCATAAGCAAGAAGTCGAATAGTTGGTAAGTTTCTAACCTATTGTTTTCATAGGTAAAAATATTCCTTTGCAGGAGTTGGAAATGGCTGGGTAATAATAATATTTAAAAAAAAAAAAGCATTTGAGACCACACTGCACAGGCATTAACATAAGGTCATGTTTTATTGATCAAGAGGTGTTTCCATAATAACTGCGAAACATAACTTGTTCAGATATTATTCTCAGGAATAAAGAAACTAAAACAACTGACAAATGTTTAAAAAATCAGTCATGACATTTAAAAGATCCCAATTTTCTAATGGTATAAACCACTAGCATCTATAGAAAGGGTGATCTGCATCATTGTCACACAGCTGAATGAGAAGATGACAGTTTAATGAAATACAGAATTGCATGAGATGACAGTTGATTGAAGTTTACTGAAAGACAGCATCATACGACACGATGTATGCGTCACTGTAGGCGTAGAGCATTCGGTCTCGTGGGTTGTAATTTAGAGACTGGATATTGGTCTGCATTTTCTTGATGCGGATCTTCAGATCATAGCGCTCCTCACTTGTCTCTGTGTCGAATGAGTAGAAGATTTCCTCTGTCTGTTTGTCCAGGAAGCGTGTGGCGTAAAGCACTCCGCATGCCACGAAGGTGTTAGTGGCAGTGCGCTTGTGCAATGATGTCCGCCACGTTCGGCCTAAAGATGGAGGACTTCCTTCTTTCACCTCGCTAAGGATCACGTTGCCAAAATTGTCAGGTGCCGTGTAGACGACCCAGACACCAGATTCATCTGTGGTGAAATCCAAGTCTGTGTAGATGTACGTGGCGTCCAAGTGGCCGAAAGGAAATTTGTTATTGAAGCCAGAGTTTTGTGGAAGTGGTGTATTAGTGACGGAGCGGTCAGAAATGTTAAAGCGACAAACCGAGGGTGTATTATAGCAGCCGTAGTATAGCGCGTCTCCATACTGCACCACGTTAGGGCCAATGATTGTGTTTGTGGTGGGATTTGAGGAAGCGATGACTGTGTCCACAGGACCAACGCCTACCAGTATAGTGCTCAAACTGCTGTAATGCCGCACATAGTTGGCAAAAGCATTGCTGCTGGTCAGAGCCACCAGCCAGTACATGTCCTCCTTTCCTGGAGCAGGTTTTGGGTCTTTTCCCCAGGCACCGTAATAGTACGAGGTTCCATACTGGGTGAGGGCGTAAGTTCTAGGGCCAGTCACATTAACCAGTTGGCCTTGTGGACAGTGTCCTACACACACACACACACACACACACACACATGCACACACACACACACACACACACAGAAGAAATTCAATGATCAGATGCACTATACATAGACTATTAAATTTAGGTGTTTTTAAAAAAAAAAAAATACAATAAATGAACTACGAAAAAAAACTGATGCACTAAAGACACTAAAATATTATGATAGTGAGATTGTCAGTGTAAGCAGTGCCTTGCTCTAGAATGTATCCCTATATTCGTTATACTGGCTTTATACTTGCTATATTTGCTGACTCAAAATCTATCATGGGAAAATTGGGCATGAGGTGGGAATACCCTGGGAAGGCAGTCCATCGCACAGCACTGCGCACACACACCTACTCAAATGTACAGGCATGTTTTTAGAAGGTAGGAGGAAACCGGAGAACCCAGAGGAAACGAACACAGACTCTATTGATGGTTAAGTTCTTCATTTTTGCTGATAGGTCCATTTGCTAAAGTGATAACTGATAAAGTGTACGTACGTGGGTGAGGAGTGGGAGGCTGAGGGGTGGCCTGAAGCTCATGCTGACACTCAGTCAACTCTCTCTTAATGCGTTGATTTTCTCGCTGTTTGCTCACCACGAGCGAAAGATCGAAGGCCTCGAGCTCCTTCATGCCTTCTGTCATGTTTTGCAGCTTTAATTACACACAGACAGAACAACAATAATGATCATCCACTTACTTAATTATTTAGACACTACAGACATTCAGACACAAGCAGATCAGTACTTAATTAACTCCTTTTACCAGAGGCCAGGGCTTTAACACTTTGCAGTTTTTCAGAAGTATTTATTTTTTTACCTACCCTGCTAGGTTTAAATGTAATAATTGAATTGTCGCAATTGTATACAGTGTTTAATTAACAAAAAAGCTTTAGTTCTGCTGTCCGTTTCATCTCTGTACCAGTGTTATTGTGGACAGGTGTGAATTGTTTGCCCAGCAGGGGGCTCCCACCCCTCCCCTTTCCCATCACCCTGCTCACCAGCAGCTAAACATGATATTCATGATACATACAGAAACCCGACAGTGTCCTGACTAATCTTATAACAGATTTGTGGCAATAAAATAATTCGTTTGTTTACACTGAAAATGTCCGTCACGTCGATTTCCATTCTGCCAGCAGGAAGAAAGGGTTAACCAATTTCTTACACACTGCACACTTCAGATCAAAATGATTAGTTTAAAATGTAGAGGAGATAAACAAGGTGTGTTAAAATACATTTTACAGACAGCCTTTCTCATTGGGATAACACATAGCTGTCATGAAACCCCTTTCATGAACAGGTTCATACTTGCTAGTATTTTTATTTTTTTTGGTGCAAATCACCAAGCAGACATATCTAAATGCCAAACCTGAGTGATATTGCACTGCGTACTGGAGCTTAAAAGTGTGTGTTGAGAAGTTAGGACACTTTCAGGTAAAACTCCTTATCAATGCTTGTGTTGTTTTCTTGTAATGACATCATCGATGATGACTTGCATCCTCGTTTAGAGCTTTCTCTGAGAATGGGTCCAGTTTTGGCGGCATGTTATAAGTTGTCTATACTCAGACCATACACTATATTTAAAGGAACTCAGTCACTGTCTGCTTGTCCAGAAGCACACAAGATTTTAATTTTAAATATATAATTACATCAATGACCTATAAAAGTGACACAAGGTCTATGCACATACAGAACGGGTTCTCAAATGTTTTGGAGTAAAAAACCACTTTAACTGTGAAATAAAAATCAACGATCTCTCCCAGCACAGATTTATTGAATGAATTTACTCTAACTATGTAAACATTAAGCTACTTATTCAAATGTGTGCAATTATATTCGCTCCCTAGAGCTTTCTCATTCCTGATCCTTCCAACGACAGGATACATTAGGCCCAATCTGACGTGATTTAAATGTGAAATTATTTATAGACTGACTGATTTATTTATTTATTTATAGTTATTAAAGTTTGGATCCATTCAATTCAAGTGGGCAGGTTAATACTTATAAGAACTCCATAATAAATAGTATAACTATGGTAATGGTGGATTCGCATTTTGTGTAAAAAAACAACAAAAAAAGAAACAAAACAAAACCATTGAGCCCCTTGCTATGCTTCATGGAGCTCTGAAGATCCAGACTTACTAATTACTTAAGAATTACTAGCATACACAGCGATATCTCTGCTCACATGTTGTATATTATTTTATTTTCCCCAGATTATAATAAAAATGTAATACACATTCAATAATTCCTTTATTTGACCTAGCTTACATCAGCCATTTATTTCTGTTTTAGCCTTTACTCATCCACATGTTGCATTGTCATCTAACTTGTCATCTTTACTCGAGTGGTAAAATCTTTGACCACTAGAGGCCATTAGTGAGCCACAAGAAATGAGCATCATAATTGTCTTGAAAGCTTTAATTCTTCATGAAGTCATATCTCACCATCACTAGCAAAGGGTTCAGACAATCAAGCAACTCAATAACTCAAATAATCAGAATCAAAACGTAGTGATGAGTCAGAAGTGATAGGTTTGAAGTGTGGGTATATGTAGAGAACCAGGGAATTTGAATCAGGGATCTGTGTTATTAGGATGGGTCAGGGGATGGATTCTAGGAAATCGATTTTCAGAAGTGGTTGATGTGACAAATGGTATCGGATTAGTATGCCGTAACAACAGTACCATTGTTGTTTATAACAAGTTATAATGCAATATATTTGTAATGCAAACTGTAAAATATTAACAGCTGAACTGCAATAGAGTTTAATTCTATCCATTTAAAAAAAATACATGGTGTATTCTCTAAGGTGCCCTGCCTTAGAGAATACACCATGTATTTTTTTTTTTTAATAGATAAAATTAAACTCTATTGCAGTTCAGCTTTTAATATTTTACAGCAAACTCTCTAAAGCAGGGGTTCCTAAACATTTGACAGTCAGAGACTCCTTTAACTGTAAAAATTAATTGATGTACCCCCCCCCCCCCATAATATAGATTAATCTTACAAACAAACAATTTTAAAAATGTGTATTTATTTGCCAATTCATTTCTGAACTTTCCACCCATAGAACCTGTTTTTATTAAAACTGTTATGGATTCTAGTTGACATTATCTATAAGCATAATAGTGGATTATGAAGAAGCAAAAGGCGACGTTAATGTAGCTACTGAGTGGTGCTTAAATCCACCAGTTTAGGATCTACCTGTATACTCCATAAAGATGTATGATGTGATGCTGTTTGGTGTGTGATGTGGTGCAGTAAGTCACCTTGGTTGCCGTGCTCTCACTGAGCCCCTTGTGTGAGTTGATGGTTTTCTTCAGTTTATCCATGAGCCCCAGGACCTCAGCGAGCTCGAGTTCGATGATACGCAGTGACACGGCTCCGTACAGATCACCATCGTCTTCATTCTCCAACACAGACACACTCTCCTCCAGCTGCTCCAGCCGCCGCTGCACTCCCAGCATCAACACATCCACCTCCGTTAACTGAGAGAGAGAGAGAGAGAAAGAGAGAGAGAGAGAGAGAGAGAGAGAGAACATTGCTAACAATTAGGTACCCAGAGATGTTATCGGGGGTAAAAACCCCCAGTATTCCATTGTGTTGGGCGATCTTCTCTGTAGTCAGATCGTCAGCCGATACACGATATTATCGCGTACGGGGGCAGGGCAATACTTATTATTTGATCATTTATTTCCTCATTTATCTACTTATTAATTCACTTGTTTGTTTACTAATTTATTTAATTATGTAAATATTTGCTTACTTATATTTTCACGGGAAATGACACGTTCGTCATTTTGCGAGCAAAGTTTTTGGAATTGGTGGTAAAGAAAGAGAGAGAGAGAGAGAGAGAGAGAGAGAGAGAGAGAGAGAGAGTACAGAAGAGCTTACTGAGTTTAGTATTATGATTTCTCTGTAACATGACAGGCTCTGTATTTTAGTCTTATTAACTTCAAGAAAGAGAAAAAAGAGAAGCCTTGCAATAATGTAAGTAGGAACAGGAACTTCATGGAAGTTGTCTGGATGCTCCACAATTTATATTAAATATGACCCAAATATAAAAAAGACCCAAAGAGGAATACAGAGTAGTCCCAGCAGAGGGAGTTCAAGATGTAGGACACTACAAACGTATCCCGTAGAAAAGTTTACTTCCTTTACTTACTGTAATTAATAATAAAGTGTGCATGTAAACTTTTCTGGTGTGTACAACCACATATGTTTAATGTTATTTAAGTCAAACGCTGCTAGATTTTATTGCACATTAATGAACTCCAACAGACTCTATTTGCCTTGACAGAATGTGAAGCCGCTGTGTGAAGCAAGACAATCGAGAAGAGACGAGCGATTACTAATGTGATGGAAGTGGGCTGGGCTTGTCAATTAATACTGAAAAAATTGTCAATCATTCCAGATTGTCCCACCCGCTGCTTTTTACCCACTGGGGGAAAATGTGTCTTTATGTATATTTTTGAGTAATAACTCATAGCAGTAACACTCTACGAAATGTGTAAAGGATGGCAGGTCTGTAAATAAAAAAGCACAACATTCGGTTGTTCATTAATAAATAAAAATTGCAATTGCTGGCAAACACGCAAGGAAGAAAATACTTCAGGGTGTGCTGTTATGTGCTGGAAAATAATAATAATAATAATAATAAGAAGAAGAAGAAGAAGAAGATGAAGAAGAAGAAGAAGAGGAAGAAGAAGAATAAGAAGAAGATAAGAATAATAAGAATAATAATTCCTTACATTTATATAGCTCTTTTCTAGACACTCAAGGCAATCAACCTGGGGGTGGTAACAGTAACTCTGTTTCATCACACCACCCTGTTGATGATAATTATCCCCTCTAACGGCACGGCCGAGAATTTTATTCCATACCTGTCAACTTGGCAACCTGTCAATTTTCAGAATGTTCAGAATATATAAAAGTGTCTCTTAAGCCACACACCTGTGTTGAAGTGATGCTCTTCGTGCATTGGTTAGCACTAGTATGAATGGAGTCGAGTTTCTCCATTGGGAAAGGACGCTGCAAGTTCTTGAGCTCACACACACAGTCCTTTCCGCTCACACGCTGACAGCAAAAACATCGCACATTAAAAATACACACACGAAACGTACGCATGATACATGACATTTACTTTGAATGTGACAGTTTTATAATTTTTTTTTTTCTTTGCACTGCTTACGGAATTGTACAATTGTTAATTTGTGGACTGTGATGATGTTAGATATTAACCCAACATCTTAAACATGGTAAACTTTTTTATTTTATTATTATTATTATTATTATTATTATTTTTTACAAAGCATAAGTATAAGCATAATAAACACAGAGTATAGCTGTGTTCGTCTTACCTGAAAGAAAAGTGTGAGGAAAAATGCAGCCGTCCATACGGACAACAGAGTCGACTTCATGTTTGCTTAAGAAGACGATCAGAACAACGACGCTGTAGCTTTATATCAGGAAAACAAGTCCAGAGGCTGTCTTAAAGACAATCACCACCTCCTCTTACAAAATTATGTTTGTTAAGAGAAATGTCAATTTCTGCTGACTAGCATAATATAAAGGAACAAATTTGAGAAGTGAGAGCTTGGGAGTTCTGTTCTGCTGAAATTTGCAGACCACTGACCAAATACAGGAGGATGTGGGATAGCACAGGATTTGGTGTTTGCATAACTGTACACATGTTCAGCTCATGTTGAAACTACAGCAGATCCTTCTATGATCACAAATAGATTTGTTTTGTTCCACCATAAATTACAGCATTGCGCTGTTCAGTTCTCTATATTAACTGGTCAGAAGGTGTTGCTTAACGCTCTATAACAGCAGCTCTGAAAATAGTGCTGCTGCAAATCAAGAGTTTATATTAATATGCTTGTTTGAACATGTTATAACGATAATGAGTCTTTATTTGTCACACATACATTGCACGGTGAAATTATTTTCTTCACATACCCCAGCACGCCAGGAAGTTGGGATCAGAGCACAGGGTCAGCCATGATACAGTGTCTGGAGTAGAGAGGGTTAAGGGCCTTGCTCAAAGGCCCTTAAAGTGGCAGTACTGGGGCTTGAACCCCCAACCTTCTGATCAGTATTCCAGAGCCTGAGAGTGCTGGGGCTTGAACCCCCAACCTTCTGATCAGTATTCCAGAGCCTTAACCGCCAAGCCACCACTGCCCCCTCTTCTAGAGTAAAAGTTCATCCACATAAACAGATAAAAACAAGAACGTCTGTATTCATAAGCATTGTGGTTTAATGTTCACCCACTCCTCTTGCCAAATCGTCTTTAATTTCCCATGGTTACTGGGTTCTCCTGATGGCAATTACTAAATTATTAAGTGGGATTTAAAATGAAACTGTATGCACATTTGAACATTTTTAAAAATATACAACCCCAATTCCGAAAAAGTTAGGACAGTATAGAAAATGCAAAAAAAAACAACAAAAAAAAAACAAAATGAGTCATTTGAAAATTCAATTCACACTGTAGTATATTGAAAACACATTATTAACACATTATTTGATGTTTTACTTTATGAAATTAATTTATTTTTGAAGATATGCACTCATTTCAAATCTGATGACTGCAACACACCCCAAAAAAGTTGGGACGGTCGACTGTTTAGCACTGTGTAACATCACCTTTTCTTTTAATAACACTTATTAAGTGTTTGGGTGCTGAAGACACCAGTTGGTTAAGTTTAGCATATGGAATTTTCCCCCATTCATCCATTATGCATTTCTTCAGCCGCAAAACTGCACAGGGTCTTCGTTGCCTTATTTTGTGCTTCTTAATGCACCACGCATTCTCAATCATAGACAGGTCAGGACTGTAGGAAGGTCATGCTAGCACCCGCACTCTCTGCTTATACAACCATGTGCTTGTAATCCGGGCAGAATGTGGTTTGGCGTTGTCCTGCTCTGGATGGCAGCATATGTTGCTCCAGAATGTGTACATATCTTTCTGCATTAATGATGCCCTCACAGATGTGCAAGTTACCCATGCCATGGGCACTGACACACCCCCGTACCATGAGAGACGCTGGCTTTTGGACCTGACGCTAATAACAGCTTGGCTGGTCTTTTTCCTCTTTGGCCCGGAGAACACGACGGCTGATTTGCCCAAAGACTATTTGAAATGTTATCTGTTCAGACCATAAAACACCATTCCACTGTGCAACTGTCCATCTCAGATGAGACGAGCCCAGAGAAGTCAGTGGCACTTCTGGACAGTGTTGATGTATGGCTTCTGCTTTGCATAGTAAAGCCTTAACTTGCATTCGTGGATGCAGCGGCGAATGGTGTTGACTGACAAAGCTTTACCAAAGTATTCCCAAGCCCATGTCAGGATATCCATTACAGACTCATGACGGTTTTTAAGACAGTGACGTCTGAGGGATCGGAGAGCACGTGCATTCAGAAGTGGTTTTCGGCCTCGCCCTTTACGCACCGAGATTTGACCGGATACCTTGAATCTTTTAATTATATAGTGCAATGTAGAAAGTGAAATACGCAAAATCCTACCGATTTGTCTTTGTTGTTCTCAAAGTGTTGGACTATTTGCTGACACATCTGTTGTCAGATTGGCGAGCCTCGACCCATCCTTGCTCTTGAAGGACTAGTCCTTTTTTGGAGTCTCAAAGACGATTGCCTCACCTGTTTCACATCACCTTCTTATTTCAACTTGTCACATCGCTATTAGTCATAATTCGCCCCTGTCCCAACTTTTTTGGAACGTGTTGTATGCATCAATTTCAACATAAATGTCTATCTTCAAAAAACTATGCAGTTGATTAGATAAAACATAAAAGACCTTGTCTTTATATGTTTTTTGTTTAAATCAAAGTACATTTATAAATCCCTCCTCTTTGTTTTTATTAGCATTTTACATACTGTCCCAACTTTTTTGGAATTGGGGTTGCAATTCTTACTGATATCTGTATTAATATAATTGTTATGACAATTTGATCATTTTATTAAAATAAAGTTTTACTCCTTGTACCCATATGAATTTTTAAAAATGCTTCTCTTATATATATAAAGTATTGTATATATATATTTATACTATACAATGGATGAAATAGTCACCCCCCCCCCACCCAAAAAAAAACTTTGCAGTTTCACAGGACTAAAGGTAGTAAAACTTTGCTTTAATAAAATGATCAAACTGTCATCGATAACAATATTAATACAATTGTTATTAGTAATAGTATTTTTTTTATATCAAAAGGGTTTTTTTTTTGCTCTTTCTAAAAGTACTTGATGTGCTTTGATGTACATATAGTTTAATAGAAAAATCTTTCTATAAATCTTTAATAGAACAAATATTTAAATATGAGATATTTTTCAACTCAAAAATAAAGTATGTAAGTCTTTGAAAAATGTATTAAAACATTTTAGTTGTTCCCCAGATTTGATTCTGTAAGCTTTTTGCAGAGTCTGGATTTATTACAAATCTATTATTAAACAGATATGTTGCATAATATGAATTGGAATTTTTCTGTCAGCGATTGCTTAAGTCTCAACTTCCGTTAGGGGAAATCTTCACATCCTCATCAGAAAGTGATGAAAATAAACATTTACATGAATCCAAACTGACTATAATGTTTTTCAAAATAATTGCAACATTTCTGTGTGTGTGTGTGTGTGTGTGTGTGTGTGTGTGTGTGTGTGTGTGTGTGTGTGTGTGTGTGTGTGTGTGTGTGTGTGTGTGTGTGCTATACTTATAAAAGCTCATGGGGAAGCTCCGACACACACTCAGAGATTCATCATGATCCTGCTCGTGCTGCTTCTCGCCGCTGCCGTAAGTACCGACGTATCACTTTCAACTACAATCCTGATAATAAAACCCCAAAATACAGTATAAGAATAAATGAGGCACTTATGAATGACAAATAAAGCATTGTAAGTGTGTTTATAAACAACTTAATTATTCATTTTAGGTAATATTATACAATAATATAATTTTATTGAATTTCAAATAGCTTTGAATCTTATATATTGTATACAATTGAAAACGGTTGCTATAAACACAATTATCACTAAAATTTCACGTTACTTGCTTTCTGTTTAATATTATTGCTCAATTATTATTATTTTGATTTCAGTTTTATTTAAAGTTAAGCATATTAAGAACTGTGCAAAGGCCTTTGGCAAAGGCCAAAGAAAAGCTGTAAAACAAAGATGCCTTTAAAAATAATGAAATCAAACATTTCTCCATAACCTGAACTAAGTCAGTATTTGGTGTTTGTCTCTACCAATGCATCAGTGGTCTCAGTTTTATAAGGAAAATGTCTGGTTAATTTAAAAAAAAAAGAAAAAAAAAAGTATATTAGAGCATCAGCCACAGTTCTTCTAAATATAACACTATAACTATAACACTTGCTACTTGTGTATTACATAATATATTACTATTATTACCTTTTTACTGACATACAAATATATTTTCTATAACATGTTAAATATTAAAAGTAATAGTTGGAAATCTTTTTTTTTTTTTTTTTTACTGACCCTAATGAAGAAGTCATAATATAAACATTTGTTTAAAAAAAACAATTAGGTGCCTAAGACTTTTTACATAGTACTTATATATATATATATATATATATATATATATATATATATATATATATATATATATATATATATATATATATATATATATAAGGTTATGAAGCATGTAATGTCCTTTTTAAAATGGTTGATACAGCTTACATGTCTAACACTGTACATTATCATTCCTAATTGCTAAACATTTTCCAAACAAAAGTGAACCATAAATGCGGTGTTTTTAAGTTACACAGATTAGTCAATAGGGCAGACGTTTTAAATGAAAAATGAAAGCAATATAGGTAGATACGAACATATAAAATACAGCACATCTTATTTTCATTTGCATTTTCTAAAATATCTTCACAATAGGGAATCGAGTAATCGGTAATTACAGTAGTGTACTGTACAGTATGTGTACATGTGTATTCAGTTAGTGAAACTGCTAGTACATTGTTTAAAATAGATTTGTTATGAGAATCACTCTCAGCAATGTAGAAAATAACAGTGAAGTAAAACCCTACATGAAGAAGGCCAAAGCGTGTAGCAAATTTTAAGAAACTTCAATAACATTTCTAACAGTAGATATAAACTTGCTGTAAGTTTAAACAGTAAACATATAATGTTAATGTATGTACAGTTGTATGATAAAGCACTGCTCAATGTGTGTTGTGTGTATGTTTACGTTTGTGTATGATGTATTGTGTGTGTATCAGGGGAGTGGCCATGCTCACAGCGTTCAGGGCCAGGAGAAAAACGGCGCATGTGTGTGTGAGGTGAACAGCTCGATCTGGGCTTTTCCTGCTTCCAAGTATGACTCTGTGACAGAACTGCTGCAAAGGTGCCAAGACTCGCTGCAAAATCTCCAAACACAGGTCTCTCTCTCTCTCTCTCTCTCTCACACACACACACACACACACACACACACACACTGCATCAACTCCAAACACAGGTCAGACACACTGCAAAGGCACCAGCTTTATACAGATTTCACATTAAAATATATTGACCTAAAGAAAAAATGTAATTGTTTACACCGATACATCGAATACATGAAAAACAGTCCTTGGTCATGAACACATACTTTCGGGTGTGACCGTACAAAAATCTAAACTGAAATCTAACCGAAATGTCAGTGTTGGAATAAATTGTAATAAACATTCATTTTGGCTGACAGACGGTGACGGGTGTGAAGACGGTGCCTGAGATGGAGGCCACACTGAATAATGTGACAAAACGGCTGAAAAGGTTCCAGTACCTGAACAATCAGGGCCTGTACAACGCGCTACACCTGAACCAGCTCAGCCAAGAGATCCAGCAGCTACACAACACCATGAATAATGTAGATCTGGACAAACCTGGAGGGGAGGCACAGCGGATACGTACAGAGGTCTATATACACACCCACCCACCCACCCACACACACACACACACACACACACACACACACCTGCCCCTATGGACGAGCTGCCACTGATATTATGGTCACATGGGCAATTGTGATTTCCTGTGCTATCCTCCAGTTTCACATTCTTGAGTCCTCGAGTAGATACATTAATATTTGTACACTGTAAAATATGACATTGATTTATGTGAACTGGTTTCTTCTCTTGAACACCAATTGTCATGATAAGTTTTGGATATTGAACTCAAGTTTATAAGTTTCCCAAAATTAAACGTAAAGTAATCCATTGTCTTGACTTGGACAACTTCAAGCTTATCTTCAAGTTGAGTTTCCTCAAGTTTTTAAGGCAGCAGGTGAACTTTTGTTTCTAAGTTTAACCACCTGAAATGTTTTACGAGGTATGTATAAAAATAAATCTATTTGTATGTATTTGTACCTCAGTTGCGGAAGTTTCAGGAAGAAGTGAACAAGATGTACAAGAACAATGTCTTCAACCTAGAAACAACGAGAGAGAAGTTGCGCTCTCTCAGTAACCGTGCCCAGACCTGCAGGACCATCCCACAAGGCTTCAGGAGTAAGTTTTGCCTCTTCAGCTCAGAGGAGAAATTTTTCGGTTTGTTTTTGTAGTGTTGCTATTTTGGCTTTGAGTCTGTAGGCTTAATAACTTGATGTTTACATTTATATTTATGGCATTTGGCAGATGCCCTTATCCAGAGTGACTTACATTCATCTCAGTTATGCATCTGAGCAGTTGAGGGTTAAGGGCCTTGCTCAAGGGCCCAACCAACAGTGGCAGCTTGGCGGTGCCAGGGTTTGAACTCGCTACATTCCGATCAGTAGCCCAATGTCTTAACCACTGAGCTACCACTGCCCCTGTTTGGTTTGCGTTTGACAATAACGTCACCTACAATATTGGCACAAATAACAATTATGAGTTTGTTTTAAATGATTCAGTCCCTAATTTGATAAAATGCACAAGCTTGCCCTAGAAACAACGGTGCGACCCTTGTACCTGTCACTCTCAGTGAAGGAGATCAAATCTAACAACTATATAGTTACAAATATATATACCCTGCAAGTATATAGTCTCAAATTAGCTTTACAGAAATCCAAACATAGATTTAGATGATTTAGACAACAGGAGAAAGAAACTTTGAGATGAACCAGTAAAGAAGTGTGCTGAAAGGATGTTTAGTATGAGCGGATTGTGAATAAAAGTTCAGTAGCCAGGTGAGATTGTAAACTAAAGCAGTGGAGGAGACTAAGTAATTACCTGTATTTGGGAATTGTAAATCTTTACGGTGTCCATGTGGGACCAGTCTCAGTAGCAGAAGCTAAATCAGCAGTGCAGTAGCTCCAAGCAGATGTAGAGCATCAGGATGAATGAGGCAGGTCTGGAGAGCGAAATGAGTCAGCACAGTAGAAGTGTGACAGGATTTTTCACTAGTATCACATCAGAATTTTTTTTGTATTTTATATGTATATATATTTTTTACATTTTCTGTGTTACAGGCTCTTGTTCTCAGCGCACGATGAAAAATATCAGTGCGCCAGTGGTCACTAAGTTGAATCCGTTCAGTACGTCCTTTATTGCTGGAGCATGGGGTCATGACCCTGGCCTTGATGGTGAAGAGGCCTACTGGATCCAGCCTCTAGCTAATGGAAACAGGTTGGGCATCACTGTGCGCTTCTACCAGACTTATGAGGACTTCATGGCTGGAAGAAACCACAGAGATGAATCGCTGGCTAACTCATACACTCACGCTAATGCAATTCAGGGTCCAGGGACAATAGTTTTCAAGGGTGTTGTGTATTATCAGTGCTATAACTTGCCCGAACTCTGTGCCTTTGATGTGAAAACCAAGCAAGTCCGACGTCTCACTCTTCCTGATGCTGGGTTCAACAACAAATTCCCCTACTGCTACTACAACTGCTTAGATTGGACGGACATCAACCTCTCAGCTGATGACAAGGGCTTGTGGGTAATGTACGCTACAGAAGCTAACCACGGGAACATGGTCGTGAGTCGAGTGGACATTGAAGGCTTCAATGTGACACACACGTGGAAGACACGCCTGTTCAAGCGCTCTGTGACCAACACCTTCATAGTGTGTGGGGTGCTTTACGCAACTCGCTACATAAACACCTACAAAGAGGAAGTGTTCTATGCCTTCGACACGACCACAGGGATGGAGGACAACACGCTCTCGATCCCTATGGAGAAGGTGGCAGCGGGCGTCGCCAACCTTCACTACAATCCCACAGACATGAGGCTCTACATGTACAATGGTGGCTACATGCTTGCATACCAAGCTTACTTCTGAAAAGCTAGATTCGAATATGCATTCAATTCACTGTATGATAAGCATAAACACAACATGATTTCCAGTATAGAATAGAAATTGACTGAAACTTCATTCAATGCTATAAAACACTGCAATGGCAGTGAAAGACGACTTTCTGCTCTCTTAGTTGATCCAAGCCATTTTTTCTCATTTGCACCTCTATAAACAAGAGAAAAATCTATGTAGCATACTCGAAATTATGCTCTATTCTCAGCCTTACCATATTCCACTGACCAAAATTTAAATCCCATCCAATATGCTTATAACAAGTCCTGCAAGTAAATTGAATCTATATTTTTTCAATTATATTGTTTATTTTTCAGAGTTTGGTGTTATCTATATACAATATCTGTACTGTTAGAGAATAATATTATTGGTATAGCTATTTGAGATTTTCTTATAGTCCTATACTGTTACATCCTATGTATTCTCAGAGTATGCTTTGAAAGTAATGCTTCATTAAAGAGAAATAAATCATTTATGTCGACTGATTACTGAATATATGCTGTGATTTTGTGATCGTGACTTGTGATTGCCCTCTACTGGTTGGAATTTTGCACAGGCTGACAAATTGATCACATGTTGTCCATCAGCTGGACATATTGTAAGGGTCGCGGCTGCCCAGGATAACAGAGGACAGCCTGAAAGAATAAATGACAGCTAATAAGCATGATTCAACTAGGGGTCATCACACTTCCACTGTTTTTAACATTCCCACAAACAAATGATTACAAATCCAAATATTACTCACATAAAAAGACACGTTAAGTCATGAGACCAACAGTGTAGTGTGATGAAAAGTGTTCCCATTTCATTGATTAGATGTTGCAGCCTTACAAAATAACAGAATTTCATGTTCAGCATATCTATATAGCTTGAATGCTGAGAAATGTATCCATCCATTTTTTTATACCGCTTATCCTACACAGGGTCGAGGGAAGCCTGGAGCCTATACCAGGGGACTCGGAGAACAAGGGTTCGATTATAGATGTAGAAAATGAATGTTAGGTTTAAGGAGTGGGAGAGCACTAAACTAGGATTGAGAGGTACAGAGGTCTAGTCTCCTTCACTAATGCTGACAGGTACAGGGGTCTCACCATGGTCTCTAGGGCAAGCATGTGCACAGTTTCAAATCAGAGATTGATTTATTTAAAACTGACCATATTTTGTCATGCACTTCTGGAAGAAAGGGGAGTTTTCTGCTGTGTGAGGGATTTACTTTCACTGGGGAGAAAAAAGTTAATCCAGCCTTAGTAATCACTTCAAGCAGCTCTTTATATGCTGCTCTCAGTTTTTAGCACATCCTTCTGGCTCCTCAGAGTCAGAGAGGAATTATTACTTTTTGTGTGTGTGTGTTTTTTTTTTTGGCTTTCCATAGTGGAAGAAGGAGCCATGATGCAAGCTCCAAAGTCCAACGGAGAGCCGGACTCAGAAGACAGAGCAAGAGATAGGGCAGTGCTCATCTCCGGCTCCTCTTCCATATCCAAAAAAGATCCCGCGGACCTGAGACGGCTAGCTGCCTTGGCAGCGGCCGGCCCAGATCCGTGAGGCTCGGAAGCCCAACTCGCTTTGGCTTCCGAGAAGAGAGCGAGATGCAAGCGGAGTTGCCTAAGGTAGGCAATGCGCAGTCAGACCTCTCGAGGGCTGCCGTCGCATGCTCCAGTTCTAGACACTTCACACAGAATGTGTACACTACTCCCCGTGATGAAACGGGAGCAAGGCGTAACACACTTCCTGAATTCTCTCACTCATATTTTTCTCTCTCGCTTGTTCCTTTTTTTTCTTCTCTTTTTTTAAAGGGATAGAAAAGTCCAGAGATTTTGAGAAAAGATAGAGAGGAAATGAAGCATCTTTTTGTTTCTTTACACAAACAACCGACATGCAGTCTTGCTGAAGATAATAAGGCTGATGGCGCAGTCCACAGGTGCCACATATATATATATATATACATATATATCATGCGGCGTGCTTAATTGCCACGTCACCTGATCATGGCAGGCCTATAAATAGGCATGATTTTACACAAGCTTCAGATGCCGGTCACACGCAAGGGTGCTCCCCATAGTGTTATGCTAAACGCAACGAGGAGTTCCCTTTGAAAGGCAACACAGTTCATGCTATGGAGTTTAATCTACAGGGTGTGCCAAAAATTCAGGAACCAATAAGAGTAAAACCACATATCCTTATGTTTGTATTTATTATTTACAACATATGCTCTAGGTTTCCCCTTATGCTCTACACATTTTCTCAGCCGCTGCACCTTTTTGTTTTGAGGATATTACTCAACATATTCGCATTGGTCCCTGTGTCTTCAGACACCCTGTATGTTAACTTAAATACATTTTTTTGTCTCTCATGCAGGTTTTTTTTTTCCCCCAGGTGATGATTTTCAATGTTGGTAACATTAGAAGCATTATACTGGTGAGTGCATTTTACATTATTTTCAACAATCAGAGCACCCATGTTGCTGAATGTCAGACAAATATGAAATGCTGAAATGGATGCTAGCTTAGTGGAAGGCTAGTAGAAAACACCATAGCTAAGATCCCGTGGGACATCCAGATATAAGATAAACAGTTACCGTGAACTAACTAGATGGAACAATCATAGATAAGAAGCAAAAAACAAAAACACAGGAATAGTGATTTGGCAATACCAAGTGACAGTAACATTTTAAAAGAAAGAATACGAGAAGCTAGAGAAATATGAGCAGCTGAAAGCAGAACTAAAGAATCCAACTTTTACAGTTACCATTCTGAGCTACCCTCCTAATAAGAAAGTATTTTCTGTACTACAGTTACTATAGAAACGACAATGCATTAATAGAAACGAATGCATTAATTTGAACCTTTGATTTGCAGCACTATTGTCAGAGATGTTTTCATAGAAATTTAATCAACACATTCTAGCCAATCAGAATGGAGAATTCGGCAGCGCTTAAGTGATATATGGAACAAAGCAAATCTGTTTGTGATCATGAATGCATAAATCTGCTCTTTAAATAATTAAATAAACCATGGAAAATATGTATTTGGAAGTAGAGGAATGAGAAATAAGACCAGTGTTCATCTTGAAGTGAACGAGCTTACAGTTATGCAAACACCAACACCAAGGTTACCCCACACCCTCCTGCCACTCAGCCCAAATAAGACATTTCCAAGTCTCACTTCCACAATTTGTGTAGAAATTGAGATTTCTATTTTTAAACCTTGATTTTGTAATAGGAGACAGTGATTCACTTTAAGACAGCCTCTGGACTGCAGTGCCTTCATTCTGCCCATCTTCTAAAACGAATATGAAGTCGTCTCTGTCCGTATTAACTACTACATTTTTCCTTGTCCTTTTCTCTCAGGTAAGAGGAACATAGCTGTACTGTATGCTTCACACTTATGCCTTATAAACAGTTTTTTGCGTGTTTAAGATTTTATCATCTAAGGACTCATCACATCACAGTCTACCAATGAACAAAAGTACTGCAACCTGTACAAATAGTGTAACCTCTAAAACAGTCACATTCAAAGTAAATGTCATGTGACATGTATATTTTTCTTGCATGTATTTTTAATTTGCCATGTTTTTGCTGTCAGCATGTGGGCGGAAAGGACTGTGTGTGTGAGCTGAACAACTTGCTGCATCCTTTCCCAATGGAGAAACTCGACTCCATCCGTACTGAGGCTTCCCAGTGCAACAGGAGCATCACTTCAACACAGGTGTGTGACTTAAGAGACACTTTTTATGCGCTCTGAATATTTAGAAATTTCTGAAGTGGACAGAATCAACAAAACGCTTGCTATTAAAGGAAAAATAATCAATGACAGGAAGGTGAGGTACTGTTAAAGTCCCCCCCCTCCCCCCCATAACAGCATGCCCTGATGTGTTTTATTCCTCTTATATCACAGCACTTTGTCAACAATTACAGTTTTTATTTTTTAATGAACGAACGACATACTGTGCTTTTTATTTACAGACCTAGCACCATTGTGCATTTTATAGAGTATGCTTTTATGAGTTATCACTCAAAAATATGCAAAAAGAGACTGGAATGACAGTTGCACTGATCTTTTGTAGTGTCCAATATTAATGAACACCGTGGAAGCCCCTTCCCCTTCCCCCATTTCACATTATTAATCTATTGTCTCCTTTCAACTACCTCGCTTGAAAGATGCACTGACACAGCGACCCCCCCCCCCTTTCTGTCAAGGTAAATGGTGAAAGTGTTGTGTTCATTAATGTGAAATAAAATTAATGTATGTTTGACTTAGCTAACATTAGACAAGTATCAAGCCCATCATAGAAACTGGAGCTTGTTTACAATGTGTGGTTGTTCTTCAGAGGGGGAAAATGGTTCTTCTTTAGGTTTGACAGATCTGTAGTTATATTTAATGCTGTGAAACGTCAATTTCCTGCTCTCCATTACATTATAGCACCTATAAACAGTCAATCCCTCATCAGCCTCTGTTTTTTCTCTCTCTTGAAGTTAATATGACATAAAAAGCACAGCTAGTCATATTACCAAGAAACCAAATTATATATGGCCCAAAACACCTTACTAGTTGCCTTTATGTTTTGTTTTCCTTTAATTTGTTACCTGCCCTGATATTATAATTATCACAAATATATGTAGGTTCTTGACTACTAAAGCATGTTAGCAGCATGTTTTGTAATATTCATAAAGGTTATATTTTAAACTGATAGACAGACAATTAGAGACACAGAATGCATTAAGTTGTTCTACCAAAAATAGCAGCTACTACATTCCAACCTCTCTCTCTCTCTCTCTCTCTCTCTCTCTCAGTTAATGGAGGTGGATGTGTTGATGCTGGGAGTGCAGCGGCGGCTGGAGCAGCTGGAGGAGAGTGTGTCTGTGTTGGAGAATGAAGACGATGGTGATCTGTACGGAGCCGTGTCACTGCGTATCATCGACCTCGAGCTCGCTGAGATCCTGGGGCTCATGGGTAAACTGAAGAAAACCATCAACTCGCACAAGCGGCTCAGTGAGAGCACGGCAACCAAGGTGACTTACTGCACCACATCACACACCAAACAGCGTCACATCATACATCTTTATGGAGTATACTGTTAAATCTAAACTGATGGCTTTAAGCACCACTCAGTATCTTACATTACTTTTTTTTAATGAGTTGTTATTGAGATAAATCTGTATTCAGTGGTACTCAAACACCTTCTTCAAATCAAATGTTCTCTACACACACCTCAAACACACCTAACACTCCTAACTCATTAATAGGATTTAACTTTGAGCAAGCTTTAGGTCATCAGTGATGACCTCATTACAGGAAAACACAAGCATGGATGAGGAACCCTTGTCTGTACCTGATGGCTATGTGCTATCCCAGTGAACCAGGCCATTAAGGTCAAAATGACTCATCTACATTTTAAATGAGTCATTTTGCCCTGAATGGTGTTTTGTGTAAGTAGTTGGTTGAGTGATGGGCAGTAATGCTTGGATAAAAGTGTCTGCTGAATAAATAATTAAGTTGATGATCATGATTGTTGTTTTATCATATCTGTCCTGAAGCTGCAAAACATGACAGAGGGCATGCAAGAGCTCGAGGCCTTCGATCTTTCACATGTGGTGAGCAAACAGCGAGAAAATCAGCGCATGAAGAGAGACTTGGCTGAGTGTCAGCATGAGCTTCAGGCCACCCCTCGGCCTCCCACTCCTCGCCCACGTACGTACACTTTAGCATTTAACACCAGCAAAAATACAGAACTTAACCCGTCATATCTGTCATAAGATTATGTGTGTTTCCTTGGGTTTTTCAGTTTCCTCCAAAACATGTCAGTAGGTGTATGGTAAGTGTGTTTTCCATCTAACCAGCCAGATTTCACTTGATAGAGTATGAATCAGGATCAAGTGGTTACAGAAGATAATGAATGAATTTGTGTAATAGACTTGTTTACTCACCTCTCAAAGCAGTATATATTTAAAAAATATATATTTCTTTTTTATAGTGCATCTGATCTGAAAATCTCTTCTTTGTGTGTGTGTGTGTGTGTGTAGGATGCTGTCCACAAGGCGAGTTGGTCAATGTGACCAGCCCTAGAACCTACGCCCTCACCCAGTACAGAACCTCATACCCTTACGGTGCCTGGGGAAAAGACCCAAAACCTGCTCCAGGAAAGGAGGACATGTACTGGCTGGTGGCTCTGACCAGCAGCCATGTTCACACCAACTATGTGCGGCATTACAGCAGTTTGAGCACTATACTGGCAGGTGTGGGTCCTATGGATGCCAGCATCTCCTCCTCAAACCCCTCCACAAACACCATCATGGGCCCTAATGTGGTGCAGTACGGAAACGCTCTATACTACGGCTGCTATAATACACCCTCCGTGTGCCGCTTTAACATCTCCACCTGCTCCGTCACTAATACACCACTTCCAAAAAACTCCGGCGTCAATAACAAGTTTCCTTTCGGCCACTTGGACGCCACGTACAAGTACACAGACTTGGATTTCGCCACAGATGAATCTGGTGTCTGGGTCGTCTACACGGCACCTGACAATTTTGGCAACGTGATCCTTAGCGAGGTGATAGAAGGAAGTCCTCCATCTTTAGGCCAAACGTGGCGGACATCACTGCACAAGCGCACTGCCACTAACACCTTCATGGCATGCGGAGTGCTTTACGCCACACGCTTCCTGGACAAACAGACAGAGGAAATCTTCTACTCATTCGACACAGAGACAAGTGAGGAGCGCTATGATCTGAAGATCCGCATCAAGAAAATGCAGACCAACATCCAGTCTCTAAATTACAACCCACGAGACCGAATGCTCTACGCCTACAGTGACGCATACATCGTCTCATACGACACTGTCTTTGAGTAAACAATCATCATTGCTCCTGTGTTTACTGATGGAATATTTTGTCATACTGTGTGACAATGACGTGGATTTCCCTTTCTGTAGGCACTGTTGATTTATACCATTAGAAAATCAGTGTCTCTGAAATGTCATGAATGTATAAAAAAAATTGTCTGCAGTTTTACCTTAATGATGAATTAGATAAATTTGTGACATGTTAAAGAAAAGAGTACTGTTTACTTCCTTGTCAGAATCATATCTGTACAAATTATATCTCTCGGGTATTCTGGAAATGTCTCTTCACCAATAAAACATGCCTTTATGTTGATGACTGTCCTGTGTCAAATGCTTTTATTAGAATTATCCAAAGCATTCATCCATCCATCCATCCTCTACTGCTTACTCCTTTTCAGGGTCACGGGGGACCTAGAGCCTATCCCAGGAAGCATCGGGCACAAGGCAGGGTACACCCTGGACAGGGTGCCAGTCCATTGCAGGGCACAATCACACACCCATTCATACATTACGGACACTTTAGACACGCCAATCAGCTTACCATGCGTGTCTTTGGACTGGGGGAGGAAACCGGAAACCCCCGCAGCACGGGGAGAACAAACTCCGCACACACATGGCCCTGGTTGGACTCGAACCCCGGACTCTGGAGGTGTGAGGCGAACATGCTAACCACTAAACCACCGTGCGCCCCCCAAAGCATTCATTTAAAAAAAAAAAAAAAAAACAAGCAGGAAACATATTATAGATAAAAACATGACTTGTGCAAAACAAAGCACAGTTTTTTATTCAGTTAAATACTTTCACACAAGATCACTTACATTGCAAATATAAATATAATAAAATTAAAATTATAAATGAAATGGAAATCAATCCTAACAAAAATAAAGTTAAGTCTCTCTATAGCGACAGTGGATGTAAAAAGTCTACACACCCCTGTTAAAATTTTTGTGATGTAAAAAAATTAAACCAAGATAAATGATGTAAGATGTCTTTTTGCACTTTCAATGTGAAATACAATCTGAAACATTTTAGGGGAAAAATAGGAAAAATATAAAAACTTACAATAACCTGGTTGCATAAGTGTGCACACCCTTTTATAATTGAGAATGTGGCCGTGCTCAGAATAAACCAATCACATTCAATCTCATGTTCATAAGTAATCATCATACAGCTGTCATCAGTGAAATTATTCTGATTAACTCCCAAATAAAGACCAGCTGTTTCTGTAGGATTTTCGTCACATTTCTTCAGTCTGCTAGAGCTGTGGGCTGTAAAGAGCTTACAAAGCATGTACAGGGAACACCATGAAGGTCTTCATCAACAAGTGAAAAAAATTGTGCACCACAGTGACATCATCAAGAACAAGACATCTCTCCAAATTTACAAAAGAACAAGATATAAACTTACCAGGGAGGCTGCCCAGAGACCTGCGGCAACATTAAAGGAGCTGCAGGAATATATGACAAGTACTGATTACTCTCTGCATGTGACAACAATCTCTTGTATTCTTAACATGTCTGGGCTGTGGGGTAGGGTGGTTAGACAGAAGCCCTTTCTCACAAAAAAACATCCAAGCTCAACTAAATCTCCCCCAAACTATGTGGCAAAATGTGTTAGAGACCGATTCCAAAAGGTATAATAATTTCATAATTCCTAAAGGTATGTTTGGTACAAAAAAGCACATCACCAAAAGAACACCATACCCACAGTGAAGCATGTTGGTGGCAGCATCATGCTTTAGAGTTGTTATTCTTCATCCAGGACTGGGGTTTTTATCAAGGTGGAAGGAATCATGAATAGCTACAAATACCAGTCGATTTTAGTGAAAACTTCAAATTCAAGTGTCTGCTAGTAAGTTGAAGATGAAAAGGAATTTTACCTTTCAGCACGACAATGACCCAAAACATACATTCAAATCAACAAAGAATGGCTTAACCAAAAGAAGATCAATGTTTTTGAATGATCTAGCCAGAGTCCAGACCTGAATCCAACTAAAAATCTGTGGGGGTGACCTGAAGTGCTCTGTGCACAGGAGATGCCCTTATAATCTGGTGGATCTAGAATATTTTTGCAAGAAATGTTTTTGCTGATAGACTCTTAGCCAAAAAGATTGAGTGGTGTAATAAAATCAAAAGGTGCTTCAACAAAGTATTAGTTTAGGGGTGTGCACATTTATTTTTCCTAGTTTTCCCTAAAATGTTTGATTGTTTTTCACGTCATTTTTATACATTGTAATTTCACATTGAGGGTGGGAAAAGACCTGATTTCTGACATGGTTTAATTTAGTTTCATTTTTTTACATTACACAAACCTGACATTTTAACAGGGGTGTGTAGACTTTTTATATCCACTGTAACCATTTCCAGCAAATAAATAAATAAATAAATAAATAAATAAATAAATCGTTTCCAAATCCAATTTCTCTGCTACCTTTTCAATTTGTTACAGGACTGAATCTAATTCACTCTTTTTTCCCCTCCTCTGATATCCGATCTACCATGTTTTGCTGTTTTTACCAGACTGCCACTTACATTATATTTACGGATATGCTTTCATGTATCAAAATTAATTAGAGGCTGCTGAACAGGAGCTGATATATTTAATCTACATTTTTGTTATTCTCATTAAAACACTAAAATTCAGTGCTGCAAACATCATGTGTTATGTCCAGCATGTATACTGTTTTATTTTAGAAAGGAAATCTGAATCAGAACAAATCATAGTAATAATCATGATACAACAGCGCTGTTGAATTCTCAAATCTAATTGGTCTGGTGGTGTTGATTAATTTTCTATAATGGCAGCTGTGACTGTAGTGTTTCTGCAAACACAGGTTTATATTAATGCTCTCTTCTAATGCGTTATTGTTTCTATAGTAACAGATGATCTAGAGGGACTTGGTGGATGGTGGATGCGCCACATGATCTAAGATTAATAATAAAATGTGTTGTTATTTAAAAAAAGAGAAATTATTCTGTAATTGGTGGTCCTAACTTCCTAATGATTTTGCATTCATTTCTTAAGAGTTCAGTGTGTATGTGGGTCCTGCATATAGTCAACTCCAAAATGTCAACTCCAACAGGAGGTTCTCCAAGACCTGGACTGGGAATCTGTGGACTAGGGGGTAATATACACCTTAATTTCTTTCTTTTTTCCATGAAGAAAGCAACTGCAGCTCCATAATCTCCTCATTTTGACATGTGATGGTGGACACACAATGGCTCTGATGCATATTGTGTGCATTGTGTCTATAATATAGCTTGTGTTCAAATTTAAATAACACTGGTTTATGCTGATGCTAGCTTGTAGGTCTATTTGCATTTTAAATCAATATACTTACATATTTAAAATGTGTCACTGCACATATAATGATGAGCAAAAAGTTACACAGTGGGTTAAAAAAAGTCGCTATGCAGAAGTTGAAAATGGCTGGATACTAACTATAATAAAAGCATTTGAGATCACACAGCACAGTCATTAACAAAGAGTCATGTTTTATTGGTCAACAGGTGTTTCCAGAATACTTGGGAATTTGTAAAGATATGATTCTGGCAAGGCAGTACAAAACTTTTTTTTTTTTAATGTGTAACGTATTAATCAAATTCACCCTTAAACTACAATTCAGTCATAATATTTCACAGATCCTGAGTTTCTGATGGTATAAATCAACAGGATCTATAGAACGGAAGATCCACATCATTGTCAAACAGCTGTATGACAAAATATTCCTTCAGTAAACACAGGAGTAAAAGATGACTGTTTACTCAAAGACAGTGTCGTATGAGACGATGTATGAGTCGCTGTAGGCGTAGAGCATTCGGTCTCGTGGGTTGTAATTTAGAGACTGGATGTTGGTCTGCATTTTCGTGATGCGGATCTTCAGATCATAGCGCTCCTCACTTGTCTCTGTGTCGAATGAGTAGAAGATTTCCTCTGTCTGTTGGTCCAGGAAGCGTGTGGCGTAAAGCACTCCGCATGCCATGAAGGTGTTAGTGGCAGTGCGCTTGTGCAGTGATGTCCGCCACGTTCGGCCTAAAGACGGAGGACTTCCTTCTATCACCTCGCTAAGGATCACGTTGCCAAAATTGTCCTGTGCTGTGTAGACGACCCAGACACCAGATTCATCTGTGGCGAAATCCAAGTCTGTGTACTTGTACGTGGCGTCCAAGTGGCCGAAAGGAAACTTGTTATTATAGCCAGAGTTTTGTGGAAGTGGTGTATTAGTGACGGAGCAGGTGGAGATGTTAAATCGACAAACAGAGGGTGTACTATAGCAGCCGTAGTATAGCGCGTCTCCATGCTGCACCACATTAGGGCCCATGATGGTGTTTGTGGTGGGGTTTGAGGAAACAATGACAGTGTCTACATAACCCACGCCTGCCAGTAAAGTGCTCAAACTGCTGTAATGCTGCACATAGTTGGCGTAAACATCGCTGCTGGTCAGAGCCACCAGCCAGTACATGTCCTCCTTTCCTGGAGCAGGTTTTGGGTCTTTCAACCTAATCTCTCTGTTTGATGGTGTTTAAAAGTTTTTATTTCAAATTTTGTCATTTGATTTTGCTTAATTAGGTCTTTCATGTAAAGTTTTTAACTTGTTTTTAAAGAACAGTGCCACTGATATAAAGTTTCATATTTTTTAACTTAATTCAGTTCAATTAAATTTCATATGTATAGTGCTTTTAACAATAGACAGTCACAAAGCAACTTTAGAGAAATCCAAATGTAGATTTAGATGGTTTAGACGACATGAGGAAGAAACCTTGAATGGAAATAGACTCAAAAGGGAACCTGTCCTCTTCTGGGTGAGACATGAATGTTAGTAGGATATTAAACATTCATTACAGTATACAGGTTAGAGTAAAGGCAAACAGTAATGAATGCCTTGAAAGGATGTTCAGTATGAGAAGACCTGGGAGTCCTGGGATGAGTGTTTATGATTACAGTGGCAGTTCATTGGTACAAATGAGATTATTCATTGAAACAAGTGTAAGACATGGATATAAACTGTGTTTAGAAAGTGTAAATCTTTAGACTGCCCATGTGGGACCAGACACAGCAGCAGAAGGTCAGATGTGAAGAAAAATAAAAGTAGAATGATGAATCAGGCAGGTTTCAGGCAGTGCGTGAGGAGCCACAGTAATACCAGAGTATCAGAATCAAGAGTGCAAGTAACCTATTTTTTTCTGTGTCACAGGCTCTTGTTCTGAGCACATGATGAGAAATATCAGTGCGCCTGTGGTCACTAAGATGAACCCGTTCAGTTCGTCCTATATCGGTGGAGCATGGGGTCATGACATTGACACTGATGGTAAAGAAACATACTGGATCCAGCCTCTAGCTAATAGCCACATGACGGGTATCTATGTGCACTTCTACCAGACTTACGAGGACTTCATGGCTGAAAGGAACCACAGAGATGAAGAGCTGGCTGACTCATACACTCACGCTAATGCGATTCAGGGTCCAGGGACCATTGTTTACAAGGGTGTTGTGTATTATCAGTGTATTATCATTACTTGCCTGACCTCTGTGCCTTTGACGTGAAAACCAAGCAAGTCCGACGTCTCACACTCCCTGGTGCTGGATACAGCAACAAATTCCCCTACTGTTACTACAGCTGCTTTGATTGGACGGACATCAACCTCTCAGCTGATGGCAAGGGCTTGTGGGTAAAGTATGCTACAGAAGCTAACCACGGGAACATGGTCGTGAGTCGAGTGGACATTGAAGGCTTCAATGTGACACACACGTGGAAGACACGCCTGTTCGAACGCTCTGTGACCAACACCTTCATGGTGTGTGGGGTGCTTTACGCAACTCGCTACATAAACACCTACAAAGAGGAAGTGTTCTACGCCTTCGACACGACCACAGGGATGGAGGACAACACGCTCTCAATCCCTATGGAGAAGGTGGCAGCGGGCATCGCCAACCTTCACTACAATCCCACAGACATGAGGCTCTACATGTACAATGGTGGCTACATGCTCGCATACCAAGCTTACTTCTGGAAAGCTAGATTCGAATATGCATTCAATTCACTGTATGAAAACAATGCAAGGCAGTGAAAGTGTTTTACATTTGAGTTGTTAAGAGGACCACTCTCTGATTACTTAGCTGATCAAATCTCTTTCATAGTGCACCAAAATTTAGATATCACCCAGTGTTTTTTTTTTAAACAATTCCATGGGAATTGTTATCCACACACACACACACACACACACACACACACACACACACACACACACACACACACACTATCTGTACTGTTAGAGGATAATACTATTGGTATAGCTATGAGATTTCCTTACAGTAGTATACTGCTACACCCTATGTATGCTTTGAATGTATTGCTTTTATGTCACCTGATGACTGGAGATATGGTGCAAAATAAATGATAAAATAGCTGAAAATGCCTTAAAAAAGTGAGTAAAGTGTAATGTCTTTTAATGTTAATGGCACACAGACAAAAGTGATTGTATCTTGTGATACAACAAGACAAGACTTTTCCTCTCCAGCACTCAGCAAACTCAGTTTTCTAGAAATGCAAAAAAAAAGGGGACAAGGCCAAAATATCAAGCATAAAGCACTTCTTTCTTTTTGGAGGAGTACTTCTTAACCTTTCCAAACATAAAAACATCAAACAACAAATCCTACCTTACTGAAAAATGATAAAAAGGAGAAAACATGAGCGTGAACAAAACAACACCCACCCCCCTACTGTTTCTGAAAACAGCTATAACTGAACTCTCTTCCTTAGAAGTATCACTATACGCCTAGCAAATAAAACAGGGGGAAAACATGCTTATTTAATGTACTTTAGTGAACAACAATTTGTACACTAACAAATGCAGCAACAAGATCAACACTAAGGGAACCAATAGTGCCCTTGCTAAAATCTGGGACAGGTGAAAAGAGTCTCGGAAGCCTCGAAGCAGAAAAACAGTCTCAGAAGCCTTGAAGCAGAAAAGAGTCACACATTCTATGTCCTATTGCTGTAAGCATGTCTGTACCATCCCGCCAGGTAACCATCACTGAACCACCTAACCCTTTAGAGACTGAGGGTACACCAGCTTGTACTGCTTGGTGGACTGGGAAGGCTATGGGCCTGAAGAATGTTCATGGGTCCTGGCCAAAGACATCTTAGTCCGGTCACTAATCTCCAAGTTTGACAGAGAACATCCTGACTGCCCATCAACTAGACCCAGAGGAATACCCCACCAAAGGAAGAGTTTGGAACACTAAAATCATAAAGGGACCACCAAATTAAAGCAACCGCACTAACGGCAAAATGCACATCAGGAAAGTTAACCGAATTAGCAATTTAATGTGGGCAGTGTTAACAGGCTGGGGTAAATTTGTTGCCGTTAGCTTGGCCGGTTAAGGCATGATGGAGATCACAAAAAAGGTTTCAAATGCTGTGACAGCTGTTTTCTTGCTCAAACCTTCAACAAGTTAACAATTTATTCAGGTATTGTTAAACAAGTCCTGTTTAACCAAGGTTTAATACTTAAAAAGAGCCAACATGCTGTCTTCTGTGGTTTTTCTTTTTTTTTTTTTTCTGAGCTTGTCCGTACCATAATGTGCATTATGGGATTTTTGACTCAGATAATGTCCATTGGTTGTATACTGCAAAATCTCGCCAGAAGCAGTACGCCATCTGGGTATTTCTCGCCTACTGTTTCTCGTCTACTGAGAATTCAGACATACTACCCCTCTGGTGTACTGCTTTTCACCTACTGTGTAGTAGGGTAGTACGATTTTGGATGCAGCCATGGACTTTTCATTGGATGCTAAGTTTTACAGTCTGCCAGTCATTTGTGTATTTCTACATATCATTTCATTAGATCAGTGGTTTTCAAAGTGGGGGCCGTGGCCCACCCGGTTAGCCTCAACAATTTGGTGTGAAAAATAAATTCTCACACTCAGACAACCACACATGCACACAATTACACAATTACAAATACAATCAATTCCTAATATAATGTAATGTAAGGATGTAAGATGTAATTATTAATTAAAAAAAGGGGGGGGGGTATATTCAGAAGTCTGTATTTTTAATGTGTTTTAAAGACATCTTGCAAAAGAGGGGCCTCAGTCAAATGTTAATGCCATTGGGGGGCCTTGCCCTGGAAAAGTTTGAGAACCCTTGCATTAGATGACTGAAAAAGTAGTGGATTAGTCATCCAAAAAATTTAACAATTTTCCTGGGAGTATCAAACTATAAAATTAAAACAAGGATATCCCCCAATCCCCCCCCCCCCCCCCCCCAATATTCTTCCACATATACTATCAAGTTTGTGTCCATAACATTAGGGGACAGGTACAAAAAAGTCTGAAACAATAATTTTGCTTTCAGGGGCATTCTAAGCCCTGAAATGTGGATGAGTTTGCTCACACTGTCCTGGAGACTATTTTTAAAAAATCAGAGGATGATGGGAGGCTTAGCTTAAGGATAAAATAAATGTACATGAGCAACATGGATATGAACAAGCTGCAGGGTTCTGGGTGGAAAAGATTACACAACCTCATACGAACAGCAGGGGGCAGAACATAACCGCCTTTAGTGCAATATTCAATGGAACAGCAAGGCGATATACAGTTGAGTGAAAAACGTTTGCATCTATCATGATGTTTGGGATTTTAAAAAATGCACCAAGAAAAACAAATCATTTCAATTACTTACAATTGAACATTCATTTCTGTTACAAACAACAATCAACATGATTAAATATACAGGCATAATCAAAATAAAGACGTTTTGCTATGCTACTTAATAGAATGAGGTGCAGAGGGCAGCAAATAGCTGACTTTAGTGCAATATTTAAAGGAATAACAACGGCATATTACAACTGATTGGATTCAGTAGTCATTCAGAGGACAGGAAAGAGCTTGAAGGCACGCTTTTCAAGGGAAAACAGCTAATGTGAGTTCATAAAATTGCCAGATGACATTTTAGGCTAATTTGCATATTCATAGACTTGTAATGATAATTTGGTAAATGGTGCACTTATATAGCACTTTTATCCAAAGCACTTTACACTGTGTCTCATTCACACACACACTCACACACCAATGGTAGCAGAGCTGCCATACAAGGTGCTAACTTGCCATCGGGAGCAACTTCGGGTTCAGTGTCTTGCCCCAGGACACTTCGGCATGTGGAGTCATGTGGGCCAGGAATCGAACCGCCAACCCTACGATTAGTGGACAACCCGCTCTACCACCTGAACCACAGCCACCCATTTACATATCAAAGCCTATTATATAAAAAAGTTAGATTTTCTGAAGACAAAATTGATTATTATCAAAAAATAATAGAAAGAAAATAATAGATCATAACAAATTTCTTATAGAAATCAGTCATCAGTGATTAGATCAGATCAGATGAGACCAGTCCAGATCAGGGATTGGTCATTGGAAAAGTATAGTGAGCATTGATTGGTCATTGGGAATAATGGTGATTGGTGATTGGTTGTTGAGAACAATGGTGATCAGTGGCTGGTGTTTGGGAACAATGGTGATCAGTGATTGGTAATTTGAAAAGTATAGTGAGCACTGATTGGTCTCCGAGATTAATGGTGATCAGTGATTGGTTGAACAACAGTCATTATATATATATATATATATATATATATATATATATATATATATATATATATATATATATATATATATAAATTTTTTTAAGATATCTTTACTTTTTAATATCTTAACATAAATGATAATGATAATGTTTACTTGTGACCAACAGCGACAAGTGAAGCGCACTCTCTTCAGTCAACCTGCAGCGAAAGACAGCGAGAGAGCAGACAAAAAGGAGAAAGAAAAGCAATTAGTATCTATCCCATTAGCTAAGAGAGACAATTACAGCCATTTCATCTTCTGTCAATATCTAAAGTGAGAAGTGAACAGAGAGAAAGAAAGATGGAGAGACAATTACAGCCATTTCATCTTCTATCAATATCCAGAGTGAGAGGTGGATAGAGAGAAAGAAAGATGGAGAGAGAAATCACTCCATATCTCCTCTCTCACTTGTGTGTTAATGCTCCACAACATTAGTGCTGTGAGTGCTGGTCTTCATCATGAATAACGGGCCATTATGTTTTTAATCCTCATCTTTAGTATTGTACACTTCCTGTTTATGTACATCGTGCTTAGCAGAAAGTTTGGCTAAGTGGTGTGTTTTTTTTCTGATCCACAGGATGTGAGGAATATGACACTCGCTTAATGCTTTATATGTATGACGTAGAGGTAGGAACACTGATTTGGTCAGACCACAGTTATTAGAGCAGATAAAAACATGCACACATAGCATAGGCAAAGCTACGCTAATAAAATGTGCATTTTCAAAACATTTTAAGATCCATATAAAAAAAAGTTTGGGTGAATAACTTTCAAACACTACATCACTATAAATCTGGCACTTAACACTCCTGACAGACAGGAAAAGGAAAAGAGGGGTGAAAGGAAAGATGGAAGGCAGACACAGGCAGAAAGAAAGAGACAAAAGAGAGAGAGAAAAACACAGTGAGAAAGACAGAGGGGGAAAGAGGAGGGAGGGAGAGAAAGACAGAAGGGGGAAAGGAAAGTCAAGGGGGAGAGACAGGCAGATTAGAGGAAGGAAAGATAGGAGAGAGAGGCATAGAGAAGGAAAGAGGAATGAGATAGACGGGGAAAAGACAGATATAGAAAATGGGGGAGAAAGTAAAGGTAGGAGGTGGAGACCAATATAGAGAAAGAGATGGGGAGTGAGAGGAAAGACAGGAAAGAGACAGACAGAGGGGAGAAAGGAAGGATGGGAAGTAGAGACCAGTAGAAAGAAAGGAAAGAGACAGGCATATGAAACACACACACACACACACAGAGAGAGAGAGAGAGAGAGAGAGAGAGAGAGAGAATGAAATACAGGACTGGGAGAGAGATGTACAGAGGGAAATAAGAAGTAAGAGGAAAGAGACAGTGAGAGAGATGGGGGGGAAAAAAGAAAGTAGATAGTGGGGAAGAAGTAAAGGAGAGAAGACGACCTAGAGAAAGAGACAGATGTAGAGAGAGAGAAAGAGAGAGAGAGAGAGAGAGGGATCAGGGAAACAGAAAGTAGAGAGTGGGGAGAAGCAGAGGAGAGAGACAGATGTAGAGAGACAGAGAGAGACATGATAATAACACATTAGACTGTGTGAGTGCAGGGCAGGGCTCGTGTCTCTCCGTGCTCCTTTACTGGAAACAGCGACGGGTGGAGCTCAGTCTACTGCGCCAACACATAATGACAAGCTCAGAGATATAAATATAAACTCTTTTACAAATCTGGAAGGAAATCCATGTGGAGGGTTAGGGGTGGGGCTGGAGGCACACACGCACACACGCACACACACACACACACACACACACACACACACACACACACACTATCAATTCTCAGTCTGTTCTTCACACTCAGCAAACAAACCTCAGCGCTGTTGAATTCTCTGTTCCGATTGGTCAGAAGCTGCTGATTCATTATCTAGAACAGCAGTTCTGACAATAGTGCAAATGCAAATCACAGGTTGATATTATCATGCTCATTCTAAGTTATCGTTGCTATAGTAACAGCTCATTCAGATTGGAAGACGTATGAATTTCATCTGATCCTGTAACAAATGAAAAGGATCCTTCATGTCCTTCATGAATAATTTTTTTTTAAACGTAATAGTTGGAAAATTGCTGTGGTATAAGTAAGGAATAAAACACAGTGGGGCGTGCTGTCATAGGAAACTAATCTGTTAAATTAAAGCACATCCTGTAGTGTTTCATTCCTTTCATATCATAGCGCTGATGAATTCTGATTGGCTGACAGACGTTCTGAGGTGTGCAATTGGCTAAAGTAGTTCCAGAAAGGTCTTGACCACATTACAAGTCCATATCACTTCGCCAAGTGATTACGGCTTACAGCTCATGGAAATTAAAAATCCTGTATCTCAAAATATTAGAATAACGAATTTATAATAAAGAAATGTCGACCTTCTGAAAAGTATGTTAATTTATGCACTCAATACTCGGTCGGGGCTTTAATCCTTTTGCACGAATTACTTCATCAGTGCAGCGTGGCATGGAGGCGATCAGCCTGTGGCACTGCTGAGGTGTTCTGGAAGCCCAGGTTGCTTTGATAGTGGCCTTCAGCTCGTCTGTATTGTTGGGTCTGGTGTCTCTCATAGATTCTCTATGGGGTTCCGGTCAGGCGAGTCGGCTGGCCAATCAAGCACAGTAATACCATGGTCAGAAGACCAGTTACTAGAAGTTTTGGCACTGTGGGAAGGTGCCAAGTCCTGCTGTAAAAGGAAATCAACATCTCCATAAAGCTTGTCAGCAGATGGAAGCATGAAGTGCTCTAAAATCTCCTGGTAGATGCTGCATTGTCTCTTGACTTGAGAAAACACAGTGGACCAACACCAGCAGATGACTTGGCACCCCAAATCATCACTGACTGTGGAAACTTCACACTGGACTTCAAGAAACTTGGATTCTGTGTCTCTCCACTCTTCCTCCAGACTCTGGGACCTAGATTTCCAAATGAAATGCAAAATTTACTTTCATCTTCCCCATGATTGTGGTTGTGTGTACTGAACCAGACGGAGAGATTAAAGGCTCAGGAAACCTTTGCAGGTATTTTGAGTTAATTAGCTGATTAGAGCTCTTCTCAGGTCAACATTTCTGTATTGTAAATTCTTTATTCTAATATTGTGAGGTACTGGATTTTTGATTTCCATGAGCTGCAAGCATCAAGATTAAAAAAAAAAGGCTCGAAATATTTCATTTTATCCATCAATCCATTCATCCATTTTCTATACTGCTTATCCTACTGGGTCGCGGGGAACCTAGAGCCTATCCCAGGGAGCATAGAGCACAAGGCGGGGAACACCCTGGATGGGGTGCCAATCCATCGCAGGGCACACTCACATATACATTCAAACACCCATTCATACACTACAGACACTTTGGACATGCCAATCAGTCTACCATGCATGTCTTTGGACTGGGGGAGGAAACCGGAGTACCCGGAGGAAACCCCCATAGCACAGGGAGAACATGCAAACTCCCCACACAGGGCAGAGGCAGGAATCGACCCCCCCAACCCTGAAGGTGTGAGGTGAACATGCCCCATATTTCACTTTATGTGTAATGAATCTAGAATATATGAAAGTTCCACTTTTTGAATTAAATTACGGAATTAAATGAACTTTTCCACCATCTCAAATTTTTTTTCGAGATGCACCTGTATATTTACTAACTTAAAGTTTTTCTGTCCTTTGAATTATCACACAGTGCAAATTCAAATGACGTGAAAAGTCCTTCCAGTGAGTACTCCACTTCACGGTGAACCCTGCAAACTTTTAATACATGAAGCACTTAAGCACTTAACTTCACATACGCCACACCCATGACATTTTTTTTTGCTTTTGTTTCACCTAAGTACTATTGAAATGGATACTTTGAGAGCACTGTTAAAAAACAACAGATGATAATGTAATGCTGCCTTTAATTTGTTTTGTTGCTAGGTGCTCCATTCCTCTCCTGCAGTTCAGTACGTAGGTGCACTGTGTTTAATCACAGCACACAGGGAACACATGAATATATGTGATGAAGAGCTCAGATGAGTGTTTGTACTGTGGATAAACTATCTCAGTAAGTCAGGGGGGCTTCCAAACTAATCCTTCCATCCAACCTTCTCTCCGTCCATCAAGCCATCCATCAGCTTGTCTTTTCTAAGGACTTCACCATCTATCCATCCATCCATCCATCCATCCATCTAGTCATAAATACATCAAACTATCCATCCACCAGCTTTTCTGTTCTGATGACTTCCCCATCCATCCATCCACCCATCCATCCTTCTCTCCATCCATCTATCCATCAGCCTGTCTGGACTTTTTCATCCATCCATCTATCCATCCACCTAGTCATAAATCCATTCAACTATCCATCCACCAGCTTTTCTGTTCTGAGGACTTGTCATCCATCCATCCATCCATCAATTCTTCTCTCCATCCATCCATCTATTCATCCATCAGCCTGTCTGTTCTAAGTACTCATCCATCCATCCATCCATCCATCAATTCTTCTCTCCATCCATCCACCTATTCATCCATCAGCCTGTCTGTTCTAAGTACTCATCCATCCATCCATCCATCCATCCATCTAGTCATAAATTCATCTAGTTGTAAATTCATCCAACTATTCATCCACCAGTCTTTCTGTTCTGAGGACTTCCCCATCCATCCATCCATCTATCTGTCCATCCATTCATCCATCTAGTCATAAATCCATCCAATTATCCATCCACCAGCTTTTCTGTTCTGACTTCCCCATCCATCTCTCCATCCACCCATCAATCCACCCATCAGCCTTTCTGTTCTAAGGACTCACCAACCCATCCATTCATACTTCAATCCATCCATCTATCCATCCTTTCATCCATCATCAATCATCCATCCATTCACCAGCATTTCTGTTTTAAGGACTTTGTCATCCATTTATCCATCCACCATCTACCCATCCATCCATCTCTCCATGCTTCTCTATATCAATCCATCCATCCATCCGTCTCTCCATGCTTCTCTACATCAATCCATCCATCCATCTGCTATAACATAAGTGAGAACAGGAACTAATTAACATGTTTGTAGACCTTCCACAACATTAAATGTAACTATAAACAGATAAAAATGATATGTCATTCTTTAATTAAACAATTATTAGCATTGTCGAATTGTTGCAGTATAAGAGGAATAAAACACACACTTTAATACACATTTAATAGACATGCTTTAATAGGAAAATAATTTAGTTTCTGGAGGTAACAGTAACTCCACTTCATCACACCTCCCCATCATTGCTAATTTTCCCATAACAGCATGCTGTCAAATATTTTACTCCTCACATAATTCACACTACCCTTTAATACAGTAATGCATTAAACATAGAAAAAAAACAAGCTGATTCAATTTCAATTCAATTCAATTTTATTTGTATAGTGCTTTTAACAATGGACATTGTCTTAAAGCAGCTTTACAGAAACAGCTTTACTGATAAACTGTAAAGAGATACATTTTCTTTCTCCATTGCTAATCATTGGACTAAATTAGGACCCAGTTTCATCCCATTCTAAAAAAAAAAAAAAAACTTCTGTAATAATTACTCATGTGGGTGAATTGACAGGGCATTGGTGTAACGTACTATAAAAGACATAATACTGTAACACGCCCATAATATTTGATGATACTACTACTACTACTACTACTACTACTACTACTACTACTACTATTAATAATAATAATAATACAGACTTCCAGGAAGTTGGGAATAATCCAATGAGGTCATGTGAGATGCTGAGTGGAGGGTTATGTGAATGACTGGGCTGATAAAGCTCCCTAATCTCCTTATGTTTCCACACAGACTCTCCACTCATTCACCTCCACTGATATTTAATCAAAGCCTGGTTTACCCCTGCTGGTCTGGGGGAATAGCAGCACACACTCACAAAAACAAGTATACAAGCCAGGGTTTTCAACACCATTGTACATTTATGATGCCTAAGTGTTTTTTGTTTTCTTTCTCATCTACAAATGTAATGTAAAAACCATGGTTAAAACAAACAAACACACACACACACACACACACACACACACACACACACACACACACACAAACAGATTCTACATTTCATGCTTGGTTAACCTAGCTGACTTATCAGGCTAGGTTGTCTCTTACCTTTAAATTCACATTGATGGCATTTGGCAGATGCCCTTATTCAGAGCAACTTACATTTATCTCATTTTTATACAAATGAGCAGTTGAGGGTTAAGGGCCTTGCTCAAGAGAAAAGCACTGGCAGTTTAACAAAGCTGGGATTTGAACTCATGAGCTTCTGAGTGGTTTTCCAACATGTCAACCACTGAGCTGCCACTGTCATCTTTAGGTCATTACTGTCACTCCACACGTTTGGCCTACACACCCCTTACCTTACACTCGGCCTTATTTTCTCAACCACCAGCAAATTTCAACTTTCAAGCTCTAAATGATACCGATCGCTTTCTTTCTTTCTTTCTTACTTTCTTTCTTTTTACCTCCAGGCCAATCTGCTTGCAAGGTCGGGAAAACCAAGAGCATAAAACTCAGCATGAGCAATGCTCATTGCTAGCAGCACATGCCCCAGAATGCCCCTGATCAGATAATACAAAAAATCTGTCTATACTATTGCTGCAACTAACGATTATTTTGATAATCGATTATTTTTATTATTATTAGTAGTAGTAGTATTTCAATTAATCGATTAGTTGGATTAAAAGGCCAATTTTTATTTTCTGTATTTTTTCACCCGAAAAAAAAAAACCAAAAACATTATTTCACATTCTGCCCAGTGTTGTCCTTCAAACATTGTGCAAATTGAAGGCTATGAAAAAGGTATTTAAATCTATCTATGTGCGCTATGCTATACATTGTGCAAAGGATTTTTAAAATTATTAACATAAACAAAAAACAACTGATTGTCCATAAGCTTTAAAGCAGAAGTTAAATCACTATATTAAAAATGCTTTAAAAAAAAAGAAAAGAAAAACAAAAGCACAAACTAAGTACTAAGTGGTAAGAGATGTTCTGCAGTAACACACACATTCACTCATCTGAACACAGTAACATGTTACTTTATTCTGTAAATGTATGACACTTCTTACATTTATATATAATTACATGTTATAAACCCATTACAGTTACTGCTCTCATAAAAACACCATTACTTTTGTTTCTAAATATCGCTAAATATAGATCAACATATTTGATCAAAATGAATATTTTAGTCAGAGTTATTGTGCTTCCTTTCTATTGCGTGCTGTTTGTCGCGCATGCGTGGACTCGCCCTCGTTCAGTGAAGTTTAACGGAGACTCGCTTGCTGTCAGGACGAGCCTTTTTGTCAAATGGAAATACTGCTGTGAATTTCTAACATTTACAATAAGGATATAAAGGTAAAAATGTCATTTCTGCGCTGAAGAAAACATGTCTGGAACACATTAAACAGCACACACATCTGCCACAGCATCTGACACGACAAGCCACGTTAATACACTTACGGGTTTGTTTGAAGTGCTTAATATAAAACATTCAACCTGGATTGTGCACTTTTCCCGCAGCAGCTCACTCTGTGACCTCCGCTGTTTCTCAGATGTGTTATATTTATAGAAATGCGCTTTTCACCATTTCACCATTGTGAAGTGACATCACTGACTGGGTTATCCACAGTGAAAATTATGCTAATCCAGATTGAAATTCGTTGTCGATTATTTTAATTATTGATTTTATCGATTACATGTCGCAGCACTAGTCAATACCCTTAGCTCATTTCTGTACCAGTATTAGGATCAGTACCAATGAGTACCAAAAAAACAAGGAGTACTCATACTCTGTCTACTTAAATCAAAGTCCACAAACAATAAGAATACAAAGTTGTGTAAAAAGTCTTTTTGACTCTATTTCAAACCAGTCTTATTGTTAAACACACTGCACACACAGTTAAGAATTTCATACACAACCCCATAGAGCATGTTTCCAACTTCCTTCAAACCTGAAATGCTTTTTTTTTTCGGTGCCAACTTTGAGGAGTGACTGGGTTTCTCGATCAGGTTCTCACTCCTTTGTATTCAGTTCTGTATTCAGGCATGATGACAGCTCCGACACGGTTCTGCCTGTATGTCCATTCATTCGTCTACTCAATAGTCTTGGCTCTTGACTCTGGTCACAAAACTGCCATCATTTATTCATAGAGTTGCTGGTTTTGCTCATTATCTCAGTCTGAAAAATACTGTAATGCTTGCCCACTAAAAAATGTCGATAACAGTGTCTTATGGATGTGCATTCGAATGTGGTGCTCGTTTCAGTCAGTACGTTCATACCTACTGTTTTTTTCCCTCTCAGTAATGCAATAAGGTTTGTTTTTTTACATTCACTCTTCACTAATTTTATGGTAACAAGGTTTGCGTCCTCTGCGGGAACAGTTTTCCCATGGGTGAAGGCGTGTTCTTAATAATTTTGTTTTATTAAGTGTCACTATGTGGCATTTAATCCAAAGTGGAGGACTAGAGAAAGTACAGGAGTCTGAACTGACTCGTAGGCAGCATTAAGTTCAGATGAGAAGTGATGTAAATACAATATGTGATTCCCATCTGAACTCTGTGCTGGCAGAATCAGAGTAACTGAAGATTTTTGAAGACTGAATGTCCAAGTCGCCATCGTCCTCAGTGGCTTTGGGCTTGAGGCTCAGCTTCTGTACTCCTCCAGCAAATCTGGATCATAGAAAAAGAGAGACAGAGAGAGAGAGAAAGAGAGAGAGAGAGAGAGAGAGAGAGAGAGAGAGATTGAGCCCAGAAGCCTACAAATTTTTCAATGGTTTTGCTGAGCGTCTACACAAAATGCATAAAGGTTGGCAGCTCTGATAATATAATATAATGTAATATAATATAATATAATATAGTCTGTGATTATACGCACTCTCCAGCATTCTCTACTATTTAATGGAAAAAATAGTCGTATTTGCTTTTAGACCCATCGATTACTTTAGATAATTCTATAACACTGACCATATAGTTTTGAGAAGGTAAATACTTTAAGAACGTTAACATTCACTATTATTATAATTATGAATATTAACTGGATAACTTAATGAGCTTTTGGTGCTCAGACAGAGCAAATAAAACATAACCTCGACTGTGTAGTTGAGCTAAAGCTGTCTGACTAGGATAACTCACCTTCCTGTATGATTTAAAGACTGACTGAGCAAAAACAGCAGTAGTCTTGATGTGTAGTCACTGAACCCCAAGTTGCTCCCGATGGCAAGCTAGTGCCTTGCATGGCACCTCTGATACCATTGGTGTGTGTGTGAATGGGTGAATGAGACACAACGTAAAGCGCTTTGTAGTACTGCTAAGGTTTAAAAAAAAAGCGCTATATAAGTGCAGACCATTACGCTGTTTCCTTTGTGATAGGCAGTGATGCACTTAATAGAGCCATCATGGCATGCAAAAGTGTCTTTGTTGAGCACCGACGAGATATCAAATATGCATTATCATTCACATTACTCATATAGATGATCGATAGTACATCTCTGTACTTCTGAGACATGCAGAACATTTTTTTTTCAGGTTTATAAATGCTGTCTCGGTGCTGTAACAAAAATTTTAAAAACAATAGCACAATTATCACTCGGTGACACACTGAGTCTGATAGCACACATCTAGCTATGTTATTACTGGTGTTTATTACTAAGAAATATTAGCTAATGTTAATATTAGGGCTGGGCAATACGAAGAAATAATATCAATATTGTATAATATGTATTGATATAATATCAATAAATTATGTTATATGACATATTAACGTAATATTAAATATTGTGAATATTGTTAAATCCTTTTATTATTTTGTGAGCAATTACAAACTGACTGGAAGAAGTTAGATGTTAAAAATTTGCATTAATCTTTTTAAATGCTTTTCTTTGTTGTTGTTATATTGCCCACCACTACAAATGAGTGTGTTTCTCTCTTACTTCATGCTTCTCTGGCATGGCTTCTTTGAATTTATCTTTCATACATTGTTGCTCGCATACTGTCTTGCAGTTATTTTTCATGTTTTTCTGAACTGAAAATAAAATACTACAACAATGCTCAAACTAGTCTACACGCACACACACATTTCAAACATATATCAGCACTTCTAATTTACTTCCTAATGTCTATAATCACAGGTCATTTTATCCTCAGAGTTCTAGATTACATAGAACTGTTAAATGTAATGAGTGGGACCAAAGCGGCGACCTTACACTAAAATAGCAGCAGGCCTATTTCCTCACAGGAATATGAGTATGAAAGAACACACACACACACACACACACACACACACACACACACACACACACACACACACACACACACACACACACACACAGAGAGAGAAACGCCTAGAGATGTTTGCGCAGTATGGTAAGGCATCTGTTGTTGTGAATTTCCCATCTGAGCTCCCACCTCAGCAATCTTTCTTTCAGATGTGGCGAACACTAAATCTCAGAAGACATCCTGCTAGCTGTGCTCCGAATGCTCTCCAATTTCTCAGACAGGCAAATATATTGATTACTTCGGAAACTTAAGAGTGTGGGAAACAACCTGCGGTCCTCTATGGCCTCCGTTTTGTTGGATTGAATTTCTCATGCGAGTTTTCCCTCAGTCATCAGTAAAACAAGTCCATGAAATGTCTTTTTATTAACTGTAATTATTGTATTGGTGTCATTCATAACCGAGTCGATATCAGGAGTTAGTCTGTCCCAAACACTACGCTTCATGTCTTAGTGGAAAGTTGGCCATTTTGAGACGCATCCCATACGCTCAAACTGCTGTTCTCTGTGGCCAATGGACTGTGTGTATGACCCACAATTTCGGGGTGGTCACAGTAACTCAGCTTCATCACACCACCCCGTTGTTGATTATGTTCTTATAATAGAATGACACATTGCTTACCTAATCACTAATTAGCCTAATAGCTAGCTACTGACTAGGCTGGTGCTTTCTTTTCTTCTTCATAACACAACATCTATTGTACATTCCCAAATTATGACAGTAAATATTAGGTTAAATGTTAGAATGTTTTCTTTATCACATTATTTTAACAGCAGGGCTTGGACCGTAGTTCCGGCTGTGACATGAATGACGGGTTTATATTAATGCATTCTTTCTAATATGTTGTTTCTATACAGCTCATTCACAGGAACTTGTACAACAGACGCTCCACATAATCTAAGACTAATAATAAGAGATTTTAAAAACATGTTGCTTAACAAAGCAAAATGTATAATTGTTGATGTGGTGACATTTTGTTTTTTTAGGAGAAATTTAATTAACATTTATGGAAGGAGTCTCCATTGTAAGAGCTTTGTAACAGTTTTCCAGCTCAGGAAACTGACAGGCTGTATTTTTGAGAGAGAGAGAGAGAGAGAGAGAGAGAGAGAGAGAGAGGGGGGGATGCTGGTGAGGGAATGAATGACTGTTTATCGCAGCTATAAGTGAGGACAGGAGCTAACCTGCTTCTCGGACGTTCCACAACATTAAATCTAACTTTAAACTGTTAAAATGTGTGATGTGTTATTCATTAATTTATTAAACACTGTGTGACGTTTCCAGTTGTGCCACATCACACCCCTCTAGCCTGCATGATTTTTGTATAACAGCACAGTCTGTCGTGTTATTCCTTACATAAAACACTCTGGAGCTATAAATAAAGTCTAGTCAGTAGAGAATATCTGACTTCATGAATACGCTGGAGTGAAGATTGTGTCCACAAATGAATACAACCGAGCAGCAGGTATGAAATTTGTGGATGCCTGTCACCACCACTTCATTAGAAAACTATTATTTTATTCATGTTTCTTAAGCTACGTCTCAGAATTCTTCTTGAAATCAAGTAAATTACACAAGTGTAATTACACACACTTGTGCTGAGTTTCAGTCTGAATTATCTGAAAGTCTCTTCAAACAGCAGCACTACTTTGCATGTGACAAATGACCTTCTACAGCACGCTATCGAAATGCATACGCATTTTTCCACACTGCACACGCGAATCACAAATCAAATCAATGTTTATATTTAATCTTAATAATAAACCAGAGCTTCTGATTATGGTTACGGTAAGAATGAAGTATACATTCTTTTTTTCAAACAGAAAAATTTTTTCTGTTTGAAAAAAATTTCTCAAAGAGCTAAAACAAAAAGCAGAAGTTTTAAATAATGTATTCATTAATAATATAGAACATCAGCGTAAGACTTTATATTGTGTTTTGATCACTGATGAAATCAGAAGTGTTCTTCTTAATGGACTCAGGACTAGAGATATTAATAATTAATTAATGATCCGTTAATTAAGTTTCCAATTCTATTTTAAAACTCTTTAAATTGGTCTCTTTGGCAGGCACAGGACAGTAAGTCCAAGAGATACAATTTTAAAGTTTTATTTTTGTGCAATGACCATTTGATGCCCACTCCCAAACTCCCAACAAACCCCCCCCCCCCCCCCCACATGGACTGTGAAGAGAAATCAAGAAAATGTAAATCTTTTGATTGCAGTTCTCATTTTCAATACATTCTTTCATCTATAAGATCTTAAGCATTAATTAAGGAAAAAATAAACAGGTTGTATTTACTATGTTACAAGATGGGTTTAGGATTTTTGTAAAATGTTCAACACAAATTGTAATCTAGCACATGTACAGTAAAATGTAACATACGGAATGCTGTATGTAACATATGTATATATGTAATATGTAATATGTAGTCTGTACAGAGGTTTTTTTGTGATTGTTACAGCTAAAAAACCTTTTTATTTCTGTGGGGTTTTTTTTTTTTTAAATTTCCGATGCAACTTGCAGTTTTTTGTGCTTTTTTTTCAGAAAACTACTTGAATTGGCGAAATCCCAATTGCTTAAAATTGTTTTGCACTGTCTTTCGCGGTGATGCTCATTGTGATGACGTCACATGACGCGTCTCGGGCCCAAATCTGTGCTCATTTTGAAAAATTGCAAGTTCCTCCGAATATTGTGGCGTTTCCTTGATTTTGCGTTCATTTCTGCGATCTGTTAAATCTCAAAATCCTGGAGGGACTGATTAGAAAACAATTCGCATTTAAAGCAGCCAGCTGAACATAAATAACAAACCATGACCCCGAAAAGTAACAAGGCGGCTGCAAACTTTTTATTTGAATACTCTGATTGATATACCAAATATGACATTATATTAATATTAATAGTAAAGAATTTCGAATTACTCGTGACCTTGCTAATAATATTCCCTAGCCTAGGAAAGAGCTCTTTAGGCTGTCTGATATAAAAATGGACGATTTCTACATCATATTATGTTCCCTCCTGTTTATTTGTGCCATTACACTTAATGTATTTCAGTGCGGTGGTCGTCCGATGATCACAGCACGAAAGCTTCCCATGTGAAAAAGAAAATAACTTAATTATTTAAATTAAATTCGTTGTCCGTAAACATCTTTTACTCTGGTGTTATTTACACCAGATGCTAGAAGGTAGACATAAATGTTACATTATAATAGCGTAAGGCTATGTTGGAATTATATTACTTGGTGCAACCGTTAAATTTTTAGTAGTTAATAAACTCAAGCAGGAAGAAGGAGGATTAAGTGTATAATCGTAGATAAAAAGGACCTTGGGCAGAAGCTGTGTGCACCCTTTGTGTGCAGAAGCTCATAAAAGTTACCCCGAGAGACTCGGCGGTAAACTGCGCCCGTCTGCTCTTCTCGCTTGGCATGAAGGTCACAATGTGCAGACGTACGACGCTGGCATACATCCTGAGTCCTCGATTCCAGCTAGACACACAGATACAATCCTGAAAAGTACAACAGAAGAGGTGTTGAATAATTATCTATAACAGCAGCTCTGACAGTAGTGCAGCTGCAAGTCACAGGTTTATATTAATGCGCTTACTCTAATACATTATCGTTTCTTTAGTAACAGCGATATGGCGAAGTTTTCTTTAAGGAGATGTGTATTTAACATTCATGGAAGGAGTCTCCAGTGTCAGCGCTTTGCAACAGTCAAAGGCATCGCTGTAACTTTAAAGTTTAGACATCTTCAGGACATAGGAGTTTATGTGTCTTTGCGGTTTCTCAGTAACATGACAAGCTGAGATTTTTCATCAACTGAAAGAAAAAATACACGCTGGTGAGGGTAGGACAGTTCATAGGTGCTATAACATAAAGAAGAGCAGGAATTAAGTTGGTTTTTGGATGTTCCACAACATTAAATGCAATTATTATATATATATATATATATATATATATATATATATATATATATATATATATATATATATATATATATATATTTAATGATGTGTTGTTTGTTCATAAATAAACAATTGTAATGTCTGCAAATTGCTGTGGTATAAGAGCTGTCATAGGGAAATAATTGACGATACTGTTACCACCTCGAGGTTGATTATTTATCTATAACAGCATGCCACAGGATGTTTTTTTTTCCTTACATAAAATGCCACATTGACAGCTGGCATTGCATAATCATTATTTTTGTCCTGAAACAGGTGCATTTGTATTCTGTAGCATTAATATCTACTCTACACTCTTAAAAAAGCTGTTCCTTAGATGTTTTTGTGGGTAAGAGGCGTGCTGGGTTTTTTGTCTATGAATCTGGGCTTGTACAGAATGCTGTTTGTCTTCTGGTTTGTTTCATTTGTTTGTGGTTTTGTCTGTTGATTTGGTCTGGACTGCACCTGAAATAACAAACCAGTTGTGCATGTAAGAATTTGTGTTGTGAAAACCGGTCATTTTTGGTGAAAATTATTCACCTTATCACCAGCAGATTGCGAGATCACATCCCAATGATGCCTACAGACGACTGCGAGCCAAGAGAACAAAACTGGCTTTGCTCTGTGGGTGGGAGGGGCTTACTCTGTCTTCATGCCAATCACAGAGACACTAGCCAATCCCTTGTGTCTGTGAGTTCATGTATGTGGAAGTGGGCGGATAGCACTTTCCTCTGAGCGTGTTGAGCCACCCTGAGACGCAGCACGATTATCAGGTCAAAAAGATGTTATTGGCTGGTTCACGTGTCTCGGAGGAAGCACGTGTTAGCTTTCATCCTCCACAGTTGTTAGCAGTTGTATGATAGGGGAGAGCTGGCTTGTATGAGGGAACTGCCAACTGACCACATTGGAGAACAATGGATGGAAAAATGTAAATAATATAATCCTGAACATGAACACAAAGCTTTAAAACATATGCTAACATTTATAAGGCTATATAACCTCTTTTTTTTTTTTTGGTATATTAGTTATTTCTACATTTTTACTTTTGCTGTATTTAATTTTGTGTATTCTCTGTTCAAACTGATCAGTCTTTAATATATACTAGATAAGATAAAATAAAAATAAATACTAATTGTGATTTTGTTTTAAACTGTTACTTATCTGATTTCAACCACTTTCAGACTTCCACAAAAAGTTTTTTTTTTTAATTACCTACCTAATTACCAAATAAACTAAACCAATACATTATTTTTTCTTTATACTTTATCCTAGCTCTGTTAACTACACCATGTATTAATATTTTTATAAACGTTATTTGGGCATATTTTAGTTGTTGTTTTGTTTTAATAAAGCTAACAAGCTAACTGACCAGAGTCAAGAGTTTTAGCCAGCTTTTTGCAAATTTTACAAACTTACTAATCAAATATTTTATCATTAGGATCAAATTTATTCACGTTTTTTTATTATTTGTTTTTGTTATTTTTATTTTAGCTAACTACGTATCTGATAAAATTATCTGACAACTCGACCGTTGGTGTCTGTAGCCATGGAAACGCGAGTGTCGGTTACATATCACGCGCAATGCTGCTTTGTGTTAATTGCAGCTCCGCACGTGCGCCTTTGCTAGTGCTCAGTGCTGCTCTCTGTGGAAACTCTGTAAAGAATGCAATGTTTTTGAAAATATTTTTGATAGATAACGAGTACGTTTACTATGCGTTTCATATTCTATCCATGGCGTAGAGAAAGAGAAGGCAGTAGTGGTCCCAAATCCGAGGTTGTAAAACGCTTGGGTGGGGTTTTGAACAAATGAGCTCGTGCCCCGCTAGTTACCTCAGTATGGAAAGCCAAAGGGAACAGAATTTACACACGCTCAAGTGTTTATGACTAAAACTTGGCTTTATTTTCTCCTCAGACCCTGAGAATATACCAATATTCTGTCTGAAATGATTATCTAAATACATGTTAATGATTCCTCAAAACTCACTTTGAGATGCGATGGCATTGTTGAGAACCATGCCGCTTTTCCCTGTACTATAACAATTCTCTTACCAGTTCTAGCTGGTACTGATTAACTAACTACTCTTAGTATGTAAATTCGATTTATTATTATCAGCAACACAGATGAAATAAGTATTGGGTAACTGTGGCGATGAGGAGGTTGTTTGCCTTCGGTGTGGCATTCCTTCTGAAAAAAAACAAAACAAAAACAAAACTATAGAAACCATTCTAATGGTTTTGTCTACAAATACCATTACAAACCACCAAATGTTAACCATTAAAATCATTACGGAATTGTTTCCATTACGTAGTAGGACTTATTAAGGATGTAGGTCCTTAATGGTATCCACTAGACATAACATGCCACCAATAGAAGGCAACAAATTACCAGTGGAGACCCACAGGGATCATTATAGCTTCCATTAAAACCAATATAATTTCCATTATAGCCATTAAATCCATTTCAAATTCTATGAGTATTTCTATTTTTATTTTTTTTCAGCAGGGATTGAAGACAGAAAAATCACAAGAATTTGAGCTTCTTCAGCAAATGTAGGACTGCAATTCAGTGACAGTTAAAATGGGACATAGCATCACGTACTGGTCAATGTCTCAAAAATACGTTTGTTGTTATGTTGTTATTTTTAATTACACAGCAACAGAATATTAGAAATGAAATACTTTCAATTCAACATGATGTAAATGTCCTCATATCCGCTCACTAACAAGATTTTTTGCTGGCATCTTATTTTTCACCCACATTCTGTCCCTCATATTTGTTTTTCTCGCTTTCACCCCAGATACCTGATTGGTCAAATCAAGCGGCTTAAAAAATGCTTGAGGTCACTTGGTGGATTTCTAAAAAGTTGAAGTTGAATTTGAAGTGCTTTATACTTTTTAAAAAGTGGCTGCTTCCTGTAGGATTACACAAAAAATGTGCATTTTGAGACAAAAAAAAAGCGCCAAAGGTGGAAGCAGTTTTACAAAACTATAAAAAGCATTTATTGTGTGGTTTGTGGTTGTTGTTGTTGTTGTTGTTGTTTTTTTACTGTGTAGTGAACGTTTTAAAGTCTTTCAGAATTAGGCTTCTTTTCTATGTGAAATGGGTTTCATCTCAATCCCAAAGCAATTTAAAGAAATTTGACAGAAACCTTAATAGCCACACTTACCAAATGTTATCCCTTGAGCTAAAAATAAGGATTTAAACATAGCAATTTCCTACCAGCCCTGTTATTTAGACCCACCAAACCCCCTTCCTTTTTTCCACATGTATCTGTGTACAATAGAGCTTAATTTTAGTGCCACATAATCTGTATTAAAGTTGCATATATTACTGGATAGGGTGTAGCTCATCAGGTCTTTTCATGAATCCTCATTGCCATGCAAATGTCTTCAGAATAACTGTGGATTTTCTTTTAAGGTATGTAGATGTGCAAACTGAACGGCTAAAAAAAGAAGTTGTAGTTAAAAAGAGAAAGCAAATGATATGTTCTATATTACATTTTCTGCACTTCTAGATGATGATGATGTTGATGATGATTGTTGGTGTTGTTGTTATGAGCAGTACAGCGGGTAGCATTGCTGCTGCACAGCTCCGGGGTCTTGGTTTCAATACTGAGCTTAGGTTGCTTTCTGTGTGGAGTTTGTGTTCATGTTCTCCACATGGTCACATGGGTTTCCTCCAGGTTCTCCAGTTTCCTCGCACCTCTCAAGCACATGCTGGTAGGTGGACTGAGTGAGCTAAATTGCCCCTTGTTATGAATATGTGTGAATGGTGCCCTGCATTGGACTGGTGTCCCATCCAAGATAAATTCTCCCATCCCGTTCTTAGTGTTCCCATAACTGGCTCTGGATCCACACTGACCAGGATAAAACTAAAAAGTTGCTGCGTTTTTGTGCTTTTTTTTTTTTTGCAGAAAACTGCTTCAATTGGTAAATTTGCAATTTTATGAAATTGTTTTGCATGGTCTTTCGCAGTGATGTTTGTTGGTAAATGAGACATTTTATCTGTACTCATGTTCGACGCATGTGAATCGAAGTGGGTTTTGACTGAATATGCCTTGTGGTGACGTCACATGACACGTCTTGGCCCAAATCTACTGAAAATCTATGGTAATTTAGAAAAATTGCAAGCTCCTCAGAATGTTGTGGAGTTTGCTTGATTTTGCGTTAATTTCTGTGACCGCAAAATAGCGAAATCCTGGAAGAACTGCACCATATTTGCATACTCTTTTGCTACTCAAAAGTATGTAATTTTTCTTCACAAAAAGAGTACATACGTTTAGTCCATAGTATTAGTTGGTGAATTGGGATGCAGTGTATGTGAATTCAAATGGAATGTAAAGCTGCCTTCATGGCATGTCATAATACATTGTTATATCATAATATGTCAAAAAGCAGTCATGTCCTTGTAGAACTAGTAATTACAACTTGTAAACTAGGAATTTTCTGAGAGCTCCGCCCACCTGACCACTTCAACGTCATATGGAAACACGCAAAATGACTGTGGCTTCAACAGTAAAATGTAGTTAAGTAGTCATCATGTAATGTTTCTGTATAATTGACTATTAATGTCTTAATAATGCAAGATTCATCTGAAAATAAGCGAAAGCCATACAATACAGTTTAATTTAGCTAGCACAGACTTGGAATTGTTCTTTAGGTTTGCAACAACACATTACCAATGCCTGCGTTAATAATAAACAACATGTTATTGTTACCTGATGTGCTTTCTGTGTTCTTCAATATTTAGCAATAGCATAAAAATGTGATTTAATGTTGTAATTACGTATTTTGCAGATGTCAACAACATCGTCTCACACGGATTCATTTTGCCGCATAGAAACGAATAATTCCGAGTCTGAGGACGTGAACAGCTCCAAGTAGAACGTCCGGGTTGTCATCTAATAATTACAGTAATTCCGACATGGCATAAACAAAGCGTAATATGGACTATGTAAACGAATAAATACAAAATAATTGATTGAATTTATCTTCAATGTTGAATTATTCCCTACAGCGTTGAATCAAAGCTTTATCCTGTTTGTTTGAATAGAATAAATGCCATGAGGGTTGATTTAACACTTCCTATGTGTACATGGACAGCAGTAATCGATATACTGACCTTATTCTGAATATATATATATATATATATATATATATATATATATATATATATATATATATATATATATATATATTGTGATTAAGATTTTTACATGAGACACTTTTAGAATACTTCTTTCATGTTCCTGTTTTACATGTTATAGAACATAGTTCGATTAACAGCCCGTGTCATTACGTCCCCGTGCCACGCCATCTGACGTTCCCTTCAGAATTTCATGTATCAACATACAGTTCGTCTTCATTATGGTACCATATACTGTTTTCGGTGTTTCATTTTTAATTTTATGAAAGCTTCAAGTGCAGTTAATTATTAGTCAGGCTGTACATGCAAATAGACGACTGCTTGAAGCCGTGGGCTGCATCCCAAACCGTGTACTTACCCACTATATAGTAGCTCAGATGCATGTATTTCACCTACTATATAGTGGGCAAGTATGCTGTTTGGGACGCAGCCGTGCTCTCTTGTTTGCTGTCAAGCGGTTGAGCACTGCCATGTGTGATCGTGTCCTGTCGCAAAATGCGGTGAAATCTCCCACACGACGTTAATAATGTGATTAAGGTGTTTACATGTCTGTAATGCACGTTGATAATGCGACTAAAACAGGAATACTCGATTTATTCTATTTGTGTTTACTTCGAGTATGATTTTAGTCAGATTAAAGTATTTAAAAATTGCTGCTTACATGCTAGTTTCTTAATCAGAGTATTGTCTTAATCCGGTTAATATTGGATTATTGTTGTCCATGTAAACGCACTGACTGATTGTGTGCAGTGAATTCTCTTATTTTTATTGTTCTTATTATGCACAATTCTATTGCGTTTTGTCTTGTATTGTATTATATTTGTTAACTTTTACCCTGCTGTCTTGAGAGGAATGGACAAAATAAGAATTTCATTTTGCCAAGTACATATGACAATAAAGATCTTGAACCTTGAATAAAATGTGTTGCTTTTGACCCCCAAGGCCTTCCATACCAAGTGGGCGTAGTCTAATGTTCGTAAGGGAATGACGTCAACGGTGCTGTTCAAAGCGCGCTGGTGCTGGAGAGAGAAGCGCCACGCATCCGCACATCAGCCGCTCGAGCAGCGTGGACAGAAAGACAGGGGGGGAAATTACGGGTACTGGGTTCTGATACCGAGAACCGGAGCAGCAAATTCAGGAGATTAGACCCGGATGAAGTGTGAGTATGATTATTCCTAAAACAGGATAAGGAGGGAAAAGTTGCGGAGGGAGAGAGAGATGATGGGTGGTGTGGATGGATTTAGTCTGGATATCTTCCATGCTGCCACTGTGGCACACACACACACACACACACACACACACACACCAGGCCCTGGTATTATATTGTACCCTACAACATAAATATATATATATGTGTGTGTGTGTGTGTATGTGTGTGTGTGTATATATATATATATATATATATATATATATATATATATATATATATATACACATAAAATTCACAGCATTCCTCATCTTTGCTTTGTATAATATATTGTGTGCCAGAAAATTTGCATACAGGAGCCACACTCTCAAACCGCACCTTTCCTTCTTCCCGTAAGATCCATTAAGGTTACATCTTTTGTACCTTTAGTGTGTATCATTTACCTGCAAAGGTGCATGTTCTGTAGTGTCTCACGCTAAAAGCTAATTAAACATGGTCCTTAAGGTTCAATTATGCACCTTAATCCTTTTTAAATGCATTCACGTGCATACCATGTACTGTAACAGATGCACGTTAAAGGTACAGAAGATGTTCCCTTGAGGGTACCACCCCAGTGACGGTGAGGAAAGGCACCCTACTTAGTTTAGTAGCCTTTTATTCAGAGTGTGTATGTTGTGTTTGGGCTGCAGCTTCACCTTTACAGACCGGCCAGTTTTGGCTACATGTGAAGGAAATCATTTGAATGTTGATTTGCATGGGCTGTAAGACAAAGCTGGAAGCAGGTGTGTGTGTGGGGGTGTGTGTGTGGTGTGATGTGGGGTGGTTGGAGGACTGTGCAAAAAAACAACAGATCAATTTATCGGAGGCCAGATTTAATGTTTACAGTGGAGTGGTACTCTCAAGCGTTCATCTTTTGTAACTTTATTATTCATCTTTCCCCTGGAAATGTAGATGTAGTGTTCCTTTAAATATTATTTACAAGATATATACGGACCGTAGTTTGTTTTCAGAGTTAAGATTTAAAGGCAAAAGTTATGCACTAAAGGTACAAGTGGTGTACGATCAGTAGTACCATCTCAACGATAAGGAATGGTACAGCTTAGTACCCTTTTTTTCTATAGGACAGACATAGGGGGCGTGTTTGTTTTTGCATATACATATTGGAAACGGTACTGTAAACCAGTCCATACAGGATTGGAGGATTGGAGTTGTTTTTTTGTGATCGTTGTAGCCAAAAATGCTTGATTTTTAAAATTTGCGATGCAGCTTGCAGAGTTTTTGTGTTTTTTTGGGGGGGAAAACTATACTTGAATTGGCGTAATTGCAATCGCACGGAATTGTTTTGCACGCTCTTTCGCAGTGATGTTTGTTGGTAAATGAGACCTTTTATTTGTACTCGTTCAACGCACGGGAATCAAAGAGGGCTTTGGCTGAATGCACATTGCGATGATGTCACATGGCACGTCTTGGCCCAGTTCTGAGGAAAATCTGTGGTAATTTTATAAAATTACAAGCTCCTCCGAATATTGCAGAGTTTCCTTGTTTTTGCGTTCATTTCTGCGATCGCAAAATCCTGGGGGGACTGGGAAAAACTTGCATCTTTTTGGTGAGGGAAGAAGTGTTTATAGCTGCTATAATGTAAGTGAGAAAAGGAACTAACTTGCTTCCAAGAGCATTACACATAACTGTAAATGAATATGTTATATATATATATATATATATATATATATATATATATATATATATATATATATATATATATATATATATGTTGGGCCCTTGAGCAAGGCCCTTAACCCTCTCTGCTCCAGGGATGCTGTGTCATGGTTGACCCTGCGCTCTGACCCCAGCTTCCTGACAGGCTGGGGTATGCGAAGAAAACAATTTCACTGTGCGCTACTGTATATGTGACCAATAAAGACTCATTATCATTATTATTATTATCATTATATTATATTATATTATGTTATGTTAGGGGCACACAGTGGTTTAGTGCAGGGGTTCCCAAAGTTTTCCAGGGCACACCAAATTGTTGAGGCCCCCAGGGCACCCCCTGGTGGCCCCCAACGGGGCCGTGGCCCCCACTTTAAAATCCACTGGTTTAGTGGGTCGCACGTTCACCTCACACATCCAGGGTTGGGGGTTCGATTCCTGCCACGGCCCTGTGTGTGCATGTTCTCCTTATGCGATGGGGGTTTCCTCCGTGTACTCCGGTTTCTTCCCCCAGTCCAAAGACATGCATGGTAGGCTGATTGGCATGTCCCCCGCCTTGTGTACACAGGGTGTACCCCGCCTTGTGCCCGATGCTCCCTGGGATATGTTCCAGGTTCTCCACGACCCAGTAGGATAAGCGGTATAGAAAATGGATGGATGGATGGATGGATGGAGGGATGGATATATTACATTATATTACATGAAACATCTTTTTCTTGGCCACTAAGACGTTTCATTTAATATCAAACCTGCTTTGTGCTTTCACAGACGTGTGTATTGTGAAAAACATTTGACTAAGCACGTTTCCCAGATGTTTGCCGTTATTCTTATTTATTACGCAACCTGAACTCTGTATATCTTTATATTCAGCATGAACTAAAACAGATGAGGTGTGGTTCTGCCTGCATCAGCGATCCTCTTTCTTTTTTTACATTCACACACACACACACACACACACACACACACACACCATGTATGTGATGCAAAATAGGTTAACACTTGCATGCTGTTGGGGATGACCTAAAAACACCAGTCAGTGCTGAATATTACTCACGATCAGACTGAAATATCGATCTCTTTCTCTCTTCTACTCTCTCTCTTACACTTTCTCTCTTACACTCTCTCTCTCTCACACACACACACGTTAATAGGGTACCGTAAATCTCTAGGCCATCTCCACTGTTTAGTCTAATAATCCCACTGAGAGGAAGTGCAGCAGTTTCTTTTTTCTTTAGTAAACACCATGATGTGTATAATCATAAAGACTGTTCTGCATCTCATCCCAGGACTTAACACGATCAGTATTGTTTATCTTTACTCTTCTATACTGTAATGATTTATAATCCCACAATGCGGTTTTAAACAGAAGAGAACGGGTTCCCTTTCGAGTCTTTTCCCCGTGTCGTCTCAGAGAGTTTTTCCTCTTTTCGGGTTTGTTTATTAGGGAGCTAAGGATAGTGTGATTTTAAATAAATCCCTTCTATAACTGTTCGATATAGAGTCAAAAAGTGAAATTGTGTAACGAGGAAATTCATTATAGTTTTAACATGAAGTCTATTTTGTTATTCACTAAGTGTTCACTGATGGAGACTTGAGTGCAAAACTGTTCAGGGAAATTACAGTCCTGAAGCCATCATAGCAAAACTGTTCGTATTATTTGCTGTCCAAAGCCATCTTCATGGTTTCTAAGTCTGTCTTTGGGCTGTCAGTGTGAGCCAGTCCTCAGCAAGGGCGAGTGATTAAGTGATGAGAACTCCAACCGATCGTAGGGCATCAGGCTGGATCAGGCAAGTCTGGAGAAGCAAAATTTCACACTTGGTCTGAATTCTCGAGTCCTCACTCACAGCTGATTCTGGGCTCCTTTGAGATGGGGGGGGGGTCAGGGCTCATAATCAAAGGTTTGGTCACAGGCAGAGCTCCAGTGCTCTGAAAGTCTGAATTTATTAATCAGTAACCAAACACACACCTGTGTCGTGGTTCGGTTGAAGTGAACCCCAGTACACTGTGTTCAAGAAGACCAGGAATCAGATCTCAGGGCCTTACCCTGGTTCACTCTTCACCAATCAGACCGAACTCTAGGGATCAAATGACCCAGACACCAGAAAAGAATACCAATGTGTAGACGAGCTTAAAACAGCTTGTGTATCGTATTTACTATTTTTCTTTGAGAACAAAACAACAAAAGTCTCATATATATATATATATATATAGATAGATAGATAGATAGATAGATAGATAGATATATATATATAGATATATATATGTATAGTCGCCTTTGCAAATCAGGTTTATTGTCAAAATGTGCAGACTTTCAGCTGTTAGCAATGACCAAATCAGACAAAAGCATTTGAAATAAGTTCAACTCAGTGAATGCTTCTATTGGTTTCCCCAAATTCAACTGGAAATGCAACTTATAATGACTTCTCCAGTCTCAAAATTATTCAACCCCATCATGGCAAGAATCTTTAGTACTTAGTAGAGCACCCTTTTGCTGTTATGACCTGCTGCAAACAAGATGCATAGCCAGACACCAGCGTCTGCCAGAGTTCCTGAGGAATCTTATCCCGTTCCTCATGAGCACTGGCCTCTGGTTCAGTAATATTCTTGGGTTGTGCGATGCAACCGCCTTCTTCAAATCCCAACAGAGATTTTCTATAGGGTTCAAGTCAGGTGACTGTGATGGCCCTGTAGAATCTTCCAGGACTTCTTATGCAACCAAGCCTTGGTGGAATTTGAGGTATGCTTGGGATCATTATCCTGTTGGAAGGTCCAAGGACGTCCAAACTTCAGCTTCCTCACAGATGGCATGACATGTTCTCTTCGGATTTCCAGTGCCCGAGGATGCAAAGCAGCCCCAGAGCATCAAAATCAAAATGCCTCAGTGGAGTCTTCTTTCAGGATAAAAGACAATAAATCTTCATAATGAAGAGCAGCCACTGCAGTTAGTTATTTGTCAGTTAAATTAATGTTAATTTGTTAATTAAAAGGTAGTATGATTTTTTTTGCCGTAAATAAGCAAGGAAGGACAGTCACTTCGCAAAATATCATCCTGTTTAGGGAAAAAATGCCAGTGAGTCGTTTGGGAGCTGAAAGGGTCAACTCATAAGTGAGCTGAGTCAAATGACCTGATTCATTGAAAGAGACAAAATTCAAATCATTTTCAGTGTGAGATTTTTTTTTTTTTAATTTGTCATTCAGAAGAGCTTTTTCTAGTTTAATACACTCTCAGTGTGTGTGTGTGTGTGTGTGTTGGTATGTGTGTGTGTGTGTGTGTGTGTGTGTGTGTGTGTGTAAATGTCATGTAGTGTAATCCCAGTATTCTGCTGCACATCATCTCTTTGAGACGGGAAATGTCAGATTTATCTCTCCGTCCTTCCAAAGATGGAATTTGCAGAATTTGACCTTTTGTATATTTCCAGCTAGGGCTTATATCAATGATGGTATAATATCGAGATCAGGATAAATGATGTCACAATATGCTTTTCTGAGATATCGCAGGTACTGTGATATAATAAATTTCTAACATAACATTTACAAACTCAAAATGGAAGCTAGCATTTTGTACTGAATCTTTAAAATTGTCAAATGTATTTTTATTCATAGTTAGAATGTTTAGAATTTATCATTATTTCTCTGATTAGGTTTTATTCCTTTATGTTTCTAGGCAATAAATCACATAAATAACATATCATGTATCATAGAAATGTCTTTAGGTATCATGATATGATATTTTTATGTTATTGCCAAGCCACTGTTTTCGCACATCCATCCATCCATCCATCTTCTACCGCTTACTCCTTTTCAGGGTCACGGGGAACCTGGAGCCTATCCCAGGGTGCATGGGGCATAAGGCGGGCTACACCCTGGACAGGGTGCCAGTTGTTTTCACACATATTGTACTATTTGTCTTTTCACTGCACTGAATATTGACTGTAAAAATCCCAAAAGTGGACAGGTTCTATTTTGAGTTCAGTTCCTCTCAAAGCTCATATCTTATTCTTTCTTATTCTGTAAAACTCAGAGAGTTTTTCATCATCCTCTCTGGCTTGTTAATTAAGGACCTAGATCTACCTGTAAAGCTGCTTTGTGGTGATGTCTATTGTTAAAGGTGCTGCACAAATGAAACCGAAATGAATCAAATCAAATCGAACTGAATCAACACTACTCTTATCTGGAGATATTTGTTTGCGCATGGCTTTCAGTCGAGCGGTGACATCGAGGTATTTAATTTCAAACCCAGCATGTCTACTTTCTGAACGTGTGTTCGTTATTATTCCTAAAGACCGAAGAACGATTTACTATCAGTTGTTTATAATACTTGAAACCGGAGGATAATACGGAGTGTTGTTTTGTTTCTCTCGGCTGTCGGGTGTGATATTACACTCTCAGCAGCCCAGGCTGAACACTTCACACTTCAGCCATGACTAAACTGTGGATAAAAAGAATCAGAGGCTCAATCCCAAATGCCTCAGTTTTTGATATCCAGTGCACTACCTGGAGTATAACAGTCATTATTTCATACCTTTTAAATGTAGGTGTGTAGAGCATGGCTGAAGGGAGTGAGGAGACATTTGGGATTCAGTTAAAACGATTTTAAGATCCCTGATTATAGCTTTGAAATCATATTAAACCTACAGTGGATATAAAAAGTCTACACAAACTGGCAGGATTTTGTGATTTTAAAAAAAACAAACCCATAAACCAAGATATATCATGTCAGAATCTTTTCTAGCTTTATTGTAAAATTTTAACCTAACAACAAGAATCATTTGGCGAGGGGGGTGGGGGTGGGAATACAATACCTAGCTTGCATAAGTGTGCACACCCTTTTATAACTGCAGTGTTCAGAATCAACCAATCACATTCAAACTCATGTTAAATATGAATTAGGACACACCTGCCATCAAATAAATTAGTATACACCTAACCCTAAATAACGTATGTTCCTATAGGATTTTTCTGACATCCTCTTGGTAACATCCAACTGGAAAAGCCATGGGCCACGAAGGACTTACAAAGCAGGTACGGGATCTCATTGTTGAAAAATATCAATTGGGATAAGGTTTAGAAAACTTGCAGAGCGTTAGATATACCATTGAACACTGTAAAGACAATAATTAACAAGTGGAGAAAATATGGCACGACATGGACACTGCTAAGAACAGGACGTCCCTGTAAACTCGATGAGAAGATCAGGAGAAAACTGGTCAGAGAGGCTGCCAAGAGGCCTATAGCAACATTAAAAATAATTGCAGCAGTTTCTAGCAAGTACTGGTTGCTCCCTACATGTCACAAAAATCTCCAGAATTCTTTATATCTCTGGGCTGTGGGGTAAGGTGACAAGGCGGAGGCCATTTTTTAAACAAAAAATAAATGTAAAAAATACATCCAGTCTACCAAAACCATGTGGAATAATGTGTTACGGTCTGATGAGACCAAAGTTGAACTTTTTGGCCATAATACCAAAATATATGTTTGGCACAAAAAACCACAGCACATCACCAAAAGACCACAACCCCCATGTGGAAGCACGGTGTTGGCAGCATCATACTTTGGGGCTGTTTTTCTTCAGCTGGAACTAGGGCTTTAATCAGAGTGAAGGGAAAAATGAATAGTTCCAGTCAATTTTGGCGCAAAACCTTAAGGCTTCTGCTAAAACACTCAAGATGAAGAGGAATTTCACTTTTCAGCATGACAACGACCCACAGCAAAACTCAACAAAGGAATGGCTTCACCAAAACAAGTTCAAGGTTGTGGAATAGACTAGGAAGAGTCCCGAACTAAATCCACTCAAAAATCTGTGTGGCGACCTGATGCAGGAGATGCCCAGCTAATCTGACAGAGTTAGAATGCGTTTGCAAGGAAGAATATTCAAAATATTGTTAAGACGTGCAAAACTGATTGACTCTTAAACAAAAAGATAAAATCTGAAGGTGCTTCAACTATTAGTTTAGGGGTGTGCCCACTTATGCAACCAGGTCATTGTACATTTTTTCATTTTAAATTTTTTCCCCCTAAAATGATTCTTATTTATTTTCACTTTAATTAATAGGTTAAAAGTTTACAGTAAATGTAGAAAAGGTTCTGACATGATTTATCTTGGTTTCATTTAAAAAATAATAATAATTTTTTTTTTTTTTTTTTTTTACATTTTTGCTTTTTAGGTCCACTGTAAATACAGCATGCGCTGGTCACAAACTGCAGTCTTAAATATTTTACAGTCCTTAAGTGATTCAGTCTCAGAAAGAGTTCTAAGAAGAACCTTTTTTTTGAAAGCTTAAAACACTTAATTATCCAGTGAACCCTTAAAGAACCCTTGAAGATCCATTTTTTTCTAAGAGTGTGTGTATTAACAGGGAAAGTGTGAGAGACAAAACTAAACTAAACCGTCTTAGTACGTATTACACTTACTGTAGAAAAAAAGGGTTATTTAAGGTTTCTTTAAAAGTTTATTGGATAAGTAGAAGCCCGTAGCCTCCTAAAAGCATTCTACTTGTAACGCTGTCTGGTAGGGAAACACTTCCGACCTTTAAGAGCTTTGCATCTCCAGAAGGACAACCAAAGCACTCTTAGAAATGAAGAATCTTCCAGTGTCTACATTAGCTTGGCCACAGTTTCACCTCTTTTAACGTAAAGTGGGCGGGGCTAATATTGGATTAAGTTTAACAACTTTATTAGCAAGAATTTTTAATTGAGCAAACTTGCAAGTGTAGTGTAAGCTAACCTACAGTAATAAAGGAAAGTAAATAAGTTGTCAAATGAGCAAATTTAATGAGCAAAAGCTACTCTAGGGAGCAAAAGCTAATCTAGCAAGCAAAATTAACCTAGAATTGAGCAGATTCTCTCTCTCTCTCTCTCTCTCTCTCTCTCTCTCTCTCTCTCTTTGGTTTCCAGCCATCACTTTCTCCCAGGTTGAGGAACATCCATTAGATTTCCGACTCGTTTTTCTGTTGTTCTTTGTTAGTGCTCTCTCTGTCTGTCCATCTTAGCCTTTAAACAGGAACTTTTCACACACACACTCACTGTGAAGGAAACACACACACGCACACACACACACACACCCTCACACACTTGACCTGCTCTGTTCTGAAAGGGAATTCTCCTGATTATAATCAGGTATAATATCAGTTATAATCATACACAACAGCAGGCTGGATTTCAGCTCTGACGTTTGAGGGGCTATTTTTAGGAGAAGCTTTTTATCTTGATCTGTGTGTGTGTGTGTGTGTGTGTGTGTTCAGGTATATATCAGCAGCAATGGCATTATGAGAGACTCTCAGGCTCCTGTGAATAGCTGTGTTACTTCCATTTCTCAGTAGACCCATATTATGAAGGTCTTTGTACTTGTCTCGATGTCCTGAATGTTATTTTATATATGTGTGTATATATATATATATATATATATATATATATATATATATATATATATTATAACTAGAACTGTGGCTGGTTCTGCAAGATACTCAATAAAACCTACCAGCTAATTTCCTTATAAAACTACACTAATTGTCCTGGAGACTATTTTTTAATTTATTTTTTTCACACCAAATATTGACTTTGTTTCATTTACTACTGTTTATCGCTCTTTTCTGTATTTTTTAAATGTAGAAAAATTTTGAAGGCATCTGTGATCTACAGCATCTTTTTGCATGTGCCTAAAACCTTTGCACAACACTGTGTGTGTGTGTGTATATATATATATATATATATATATATATATATATATATATATATATATATATATATATTAAACCAATTTTTCAGAAGAATTCCCATCCTAAACATAAAGCTCGTCCCAAATTTGAAGTAGAAGTGAAAGTCCCGTCCCACACGGCCTCTACGCTCGCTCTTCTACGCACAACTCAAACACATTCACACTGAATCATT